>NW_022262663.1:58639-68639 GCF_002021735.2 Oncorhynchus kisutch | reverse complement strand
CTCCAAGAGGAGAGGGGAAGAGAGCTGAGCTTGGAGACGAGAGCTCCAAGAGGAGATGGGAAGAGAGCTGAGCTCGGAGAGGAGAGGGGAAGTGAGCTGAGCTCAGAGAGGAGAGGGGAAGAGAGCTGAGCTCAGAGAGGAGAGGGGAAGAGAGCTGAGCTCAGAGAGGAGAGGGGGGGAAGAGAGCTGAGCTCGGAGAGGAGAGGGGAAGAGAGCTGAGCTTGGAGACGAGAGCTCCAAGAGGAGAGGGGAAGAGAGCTGAGCTTGGAGACGAGAGCTCCAAGAGGAGATGGGAAAGAGAGCTGAGCTCGGAGAGGAGAGGGGAAGTGAGCTGAGCTCAGAGAGGAGAGGGGAAGAGAGCTGAGCTCAGAGAGGAGAGGGGAAGAGAGCTGAGCTCAGAGAGGAGAGGGGAAGAGAGCTGAGCTCAGAGAGAAGAGAGGAAGTGAGCTGAGCTCCGAGAGGAGATGGGAAGTGAGCTGAGCTCGGAAATGAGAGGGGAAGAGAGCTGAGCTCGGAGAGGAGAGGGGAAGAGAGCTGAGCTCGGAAACGAGAGCTCCAAGAGGAGCGAAGCGTGTTTGGGGTCATGAAATAACTGGTGTGGATGAAGGGTGTCTGGCGTGTTGAATAAAGACAAAACAATGGCTCAAAAACATCTATACATGTACAATTATTGTGCAATTTATATCTGTAGGCAACATTGAGGTTTTTCTTTCATTAGTCTTTGTCTAAGTGGCGTTAGTGGATCAGCCTGAGATTCAGGTTGTAACTGCACTTGCAACAAACAGTCTACAAGCCAATCGCCAAATGCTTTTGGGACCGGGTGTAAAAAGGTCAAGTCGATCCACGCAGGCATTAAGGACAATGTCTGAGTTTAATTCAATCAGAGAAAGGTTGTGAAATGGAGAGTTTGAAAATAAAGAGAAGGGAAAAGTCATGTTTGGGAAAGATTATGTGTGATTGTGAGGCACTAATGAAATTCGACAGTCACAACTTCAAATAGGCCTATGGCACGTCAAGGGAGCTGCAGTCTGCTGTTCAGACGGGTGGAACATCTGGACACTGGCTGTAGGTCTATAACCTCTCACGTCGCCTTCATATTCACTCCTGTAGAATGACATATTTCGTACAGTTTAAATGATACACCACATGAAGCAACAAGGTTTTCATGGGAACAAGAGTGGAGAAACATCAACACTATGTTGGTATCACTCTGTTTATTATTTGTGACACAGAGGTCATATGGAGGTGGTGGTTTTGGAGGGTTCGTTTCTTCTTTTCTTATGTTTTACTCATCACTCCACCGTCTCTGACTGTAGCCTGTAGCCTGTAGCCTGTAGCCTGTAGACTGTAGCCTGTAGCGTGTAGCCTGTAGCCTGTAGCCTGTAGCCTGTAGCCTGTAGACTGTAGCCTGTAGCCTGTAGCCTGTAGACTGTAGCCTGTAGCGTGTAGCCTGTAGCCTGTAGCCTGTAGCGTGTAGCCTGTAGCCTGTAGCGTGTAGCCTGTAGCCTGTAGCCTGTAGCTTGTAGCCTGTAGCCTGTAGCCTGTAGCCCCCCAGTCAACACATCACTCCACCGTCTCTGACTGTAGCCTGTAGCCTGTAGCCCCCCAGTCAGAACATCACTCCACTGTCTCTGACTGTAGCCTGTAGCCCCCCAGTCAAAACATCACTCCATTGTCTCTGACTGTAGCCTGTAGCCTGTAGCCCCCCAGTCAAAACATCACTCCACTGTCTCTGACTGTAGCCTGTAGCCCCCCAGTCAAAACATCACTCCACCGTCTCTGACTGTAGCCTGTAGCCCCCCAGTCAAAACATCACTCCACCGTCTCTGACTGTAGCCTGTAGCCCCCCAGTCAGAACATCACTCCACCGTCTCTGACTGTAGCCTGTAGCCCCCCAGTCAAAACATCACTCCACCGTCTCTGACTGTAGCCTGTAGCCCCCCAGTCAAAACATCACTCCACTGTCTCTGACTGTAGCCTGTAGCCCCCCAGTCAAAACATCACTCCACTGTCTCTGACTGTAGCCTGTAGCCCCCCAGTCAAAACATCACTCCACTGTCTCTGACTGTAGCCTGTAGCCCCCCAGTCAAAACATCACTCCCACTGTCTCTGACTGTAGCCTGTAGCCCCCCAGTCAAAACATCACTCCACTGTCTCTGACTGTAGCCTGTAGCCCCCCAGTCAAAACATCACTCCACCATCTCCGACTGTAGCCTGTAGCCCCCCAGTCAAAACATCACTCCACCGTCTCTGACTGTAGCCTGTAGCCCCCCAGTCAAAACATCACTCCACCGTCTCTGACTGTAGCCTGTAGCCCCCCAGTCAAAACATCACTCCACCGTCTCTGACTGTAGCCTGTAGCCCCCCAGTCAAAACATCACTCCACTGTCTCTGACTGTAGCCTGTAGCCCCCCAGTCAAAACATCACTCCACTGTCTCTGACTGTAGCCTGTAGCCCCCCAGTCAGAACATCACTCCACCATCTCTGACTGTAGCCTGTAGCCCCCCAGTCAAAACATCACTCCACCGTCTCTGACTGTAGCCTGTAGCCCCCCAGTCAAAACATCACTCCACTGTCTCTGACTGTAGCCTGTAGCCCCCCAGTCAAAACATCACTCCACCGTCTCTGACTGTAGCCTGTAGCCTGCACCCCTCAGTCAACACATCACTCCACCGTCTCTGACTGTAGCCTGTAGCCCCCCAGTCAAAACATCACTCCACCGTCTCTGACTGTAGCCTGTAGCCCCCCAGTCAAAACATCACTCCACTGTCTCTGACTGTAGCCTGTAGCCCCCCAGTCAGAACATCACTCCACCATCTCTGACTGTAGCCTGTAGCCCCCCAGTCAAAACATCACTCCACCGTCTCTGACTGTAGCCTGTAGCCCCCCAGTCAAAACATCACTCCACTGTCTCTGACTGTAGCCTGTAGCCCCCCAGTCAAAACATCACTCCACCGTCTCTGACTGTAGCCTGTAGCCTGCACCCCTCAGTCAACACATCACTCCACCGTCTCTGACTGTAGCCTGTAGCCCCCCAGTCAAAACATCACTCCAACGTCTCTGACTGTAGCCTGTAGCCCCCCAGTCAAAACATCACTCCACTGTCTCTGACTATAGCCTGTAGCCCCCCAGTCAAAACATCACTCCACTGTCTCTGACTGTAGCCTGTAGCCTGCACCCCTCAGTCAACACATCACTCCACCGTCTCTGACTGTAGCCTGTAGCACATGTTCTATATTAGCGGGTCGGGGGCGGGACCGGCCCTCAGATTGTCCCTTTATCACATACAGTCAGGAGGTTGTGGATGGGTTAGGAGACATTGCGGGGGCGGGTTTGTGTGAACCAACAGCTGACCGTCACATCAGTGATGTGCTCTTCTGTTACCAGTGGTCTTTTCAGGAGATCTGCAGAGACGTTGCTGGGTGCTGCCTGTTCACCAGGAGATCTGCAGAGACGTTGCTGGGTGTTGCCTGTTCACCAGGAGTAGGGACACCTGGTTTAAAAAAGACAAGCTAAATAAGTCTGGTTTTATGTTGAATATATCAGCAGGGTTCTGATTGGGTGCAGTGGGTCCTTCCAAACTCTGTGTGAAGCTACAGAGGGTGACCCTTAGAGAAGAATAAAGAGGAGATGGTATCATCAGCTAGTCTGACCTTTCCAAAGCCGTTCTGCTGTTCTGTCTGATTGGTATTGGACATGAGGAAGCTCCTCTGTCGTTCCCCCCAACTCAATCACTGCCTCTATTTCTCTAGTCTCTCTGTCTCAAGGTGCTCCTCTCTCCCTCTGTCTGTGTTTGGCAAGGGCTGGCCTGCCTGGCTCACCCTAATTTACAGCTCACCTCTCACCCTTGCCCCCCCCTTCTCTCTCTCTCTCTCTCTCTGTCTCTCTGTCTCTCTCTCTGTCTCTCTCTCTCTCTGTCTCTCTGTCTCTCTGTCTCTCTCTCTGTCTCTCTCTGTCTCTCTCTCTCTCTCTCTCTCTCTGTCTCTCTCTCTGTCTCTCTCTCTGTCTCTCTCTGTCTCTCTCTCTGTCTCTCTCTCTCTCTCTCTCTCTCTGTCTCTCTCTCTCTGTCTCTCTCTCTCTCTCCCTCTCTCTCTCTCTCTCTCTCTCTCTCTCTCTCTCTCTCTCTCTCTCTCTCTCTCTCTCTCTCCATGTTTAATTCATCAAGCAGTCGGCTGTCAGCCAGCCAGTAGGCTGATCAAAGCGTTATTGGCCAGCAGTGCCGTGTTGCCAGCCAGACCCCTTCAGCTCACAGACACTCTCGCCACCCGTTCACAACCCTTACTCACACAGCTGCCCAGTGCCCACGTGCTCTTACATAACCCTGGGGCTCCGTCCCAAATGGCACCCTATTCCTGTGCACTACTTTTGACCATGGGTATCACTATGTTTGTCCAGGTCATATTTGTAGGACGTTGGCTCCGTCAGTGTGGGGGACCTGACTTGTCTAAAGGACATGCTAGCTGTTCAGTCCTGTTTGTGTTGTTCCTCTGACTGACTGAGTTGTTGCTGCATGGAAACTACCCAACCAATCACACACATACACACATTCTAGGTCTCTGCCCGACCACCTCTGTGGCACCAGTCGGCCATCCTGTTAACATGGGAGGAATTAACGGCTCTCACAATTTCCATAATTAATGTGCCGTGAAGTGACTTATATTTTAATTTAATATTAATATTGGTAATGCATTAGTAATTTATTGTTTGTCCTTTTCGGGATTTAATCAGGGGTAATTGATGCCCTTTGTGGTGAGGAGAGGGGTGGAGATGGGCGCTCAGGTTAGGGAGATGGGCGCTCAGGTTAGGGAGATGAGTGGTTAGGTTAGGGAGATGGGTGGTTAGGTTAGGGAGATGGGTGGTTAGGTTAGGGAGATGGGTGGTTAGGTTAAGGAGATGGGTGGTTAGCATAGGGAGATGGGTGTGGACCAAGGGGCATAAAGAAGGGATGTCCAGGCTAACCCTCAACGGCTCCTCTGGAGATTCATTAGTAGAATCAGGTTAGAGCCAATGCATGCATACCCATAACTCTACAGGAGGAGAATCAGGTTAGACCCATAACTCTACAGGAGGTATATCAGGTTAGACCCATAACTCTACAGGAGGAAAATCAGGTTAGACCCATAACTCTAGAGGAGGAGAATCAGGTTAGACCTATAACTCTCCAGGAGGAAAATCAGGTTAGACCCATAACTCTACAGGAGGTAAATCAGGTTAGACCCATAACTCTACAGGAGGAGATTCAGGTTAGACCCATAACTCTAGAGGAGGAGAATCAGGTTAGACCCATAACTCTACAGGAGGTAAATCAGGTTAGACCCATAACTCTACAGGAGGAAAATCAGGTTAGACCCACAACTCTACAGGAGGAGAATCAGGTTAGACCCATAACTCTACAGAAGGAGAATCAGGTTAGACCCACAACTCTACAGGAGGAGAATCAGGTTAGACCCATAACTCTACAGGAGGTAAATCAGGTTAGACCCATAACTCTACAGGAGGAAAATCAGGTTAGACCCACAACTCTACAGGAGGAAGGTGAGCCAAACCATTTTACCATCTTTCACCAGTGCCCAGTGCCCTGTAGTACTATAGTGTACTTAATGGAATAGTGTGTCATCTCAGCCTTGGTAGGTTGTGTGTCAGTGGGACGAGGATGGAGGCTGGTAACTGAGCCTCACAGAGCGGTGATGAACACAGCCCTCTGAAGGCCTGGTCTCTACAGCTGCATCCTACATGAACACCATGCTCTGCTCCGTACGTACCTGACCACAACGGTATCAATACTGGACTTCTGATTGAACCTCCAACGTTTGAATCTGTATACACACACGCACGCATGTACGCACGCACGCACGCACACACACACACACACACACACACACACACACACACACACACACACACACACACACACACACACACACACACACACACACACACACACACACACACACACACACCTCAACCTCTTAACTCCAGCTCAGCTGGTTATCTGGGAGGAGCTGAGAGGTGGAGGAGGTGGGAGGGGAGGACCTGAGAGGTGGAGGACATGGGAGGGGAGGAGGTGGGAGGGGAGGAGATGGGAGGGGAGGAGCTGGGAGGGGAGGAGCTGAGAGGTGGAGGAGGTGGGAGGGGAGGAGCTGAGAGGTGGAGGAGGTGGGAGGGGAGGAGCTGAGAGGAGGAGGTTGGAGGGGAGGAGCTGAGAGGTGGAGGAGGTGGGAGGGGAGGAGCTGAGAGGAGGAGGTTGGAGGGGAGGAGCTGAGAGGAGGAGGTGGGAGGGGAGGAGCTGAGAGGTGGAGGAGGTGGGAGGGGAGGAGCTGAGAGGAGTGGGAAAAAGGTGTCCTACAGTGTTGGCAGTTTGTCACCTTTTCACTTGTAGCTGGAGTGAAAGTGTTTTAGGAGGAGGATTCAACCTCTGGTCCGCGGACCGCCACTGGTCCCTGGGATGGATCACTAGTTGGAAAATAAAAGGAAGAAGAACCCTTGTCCCAGGGAGCGCTCCTTGGTCTGAGTCGGAGGATTATAGGGTTAAAATACCCTTGGTCTTTCTACACAGTAATTCAAGGATAGTTGAAATCAGTGTTATATTTTTGGGGGGTTAAGTTGACTCTACTGGGAGTTATCTTAACCTTCGAGAGAGATACGTTCCCTGGAGTTGGTGTTGATACCTGGAGTTGGTGTTGATACCTGGAGTTGGTGTTGATACCTGGAGTTGGTGTTGATACCTGGAGTTGGTGTTGATACCTGGAGTTGAGTACTTTTAACTCCATTTAGAGTAACCAAAGACAGGGAGTTAAATCTATGGAGTTATCCACAGATATGGGAGGGGCTTCATTGTCATATTTCCCAGCATGCTTTGGTACAGGTAGATAAAAAAAAAAAATGTTTGTTTCAATATCTGTGTTTTTCCATGTACATTTCTTTTTGATATTGTTTCTAAACGAATCCAATCTCTAAGTGGTTGGATTTATAGCAACTGTTAGTGAAGATAGTTGTTCCAGTTTACATTCTAGATAAGACTTCATATTCTATATTTTATTCTAGAATGCTGTATTCTAGAATGTTGTAATATTTGGTTAAAGGAGGAAAACACTCTTACTGTGTATACTGGAGGTATTCTAGACACTCTTGCTGTGTATACTGGAGGTATTCTAGACACTCTTACTGTGTATACTGGAGGTATTCTAGACACTCTTACTGTGTATACTGGAGGTATTCTAGACACTCTTACTGTGTATACTGGAGGTATTCTAGACACTCTTACTGTGTATACTGGAGGTATTCTAGACACTCTTACGGTGTATACTGGTGGTATTCTAGACACTATTACTGTGTATACAGGAGGTATTCTAGACACTCTTACTGTGTATACTGGAGGTATTCTAGACACTCTTACTGTGTATACTGGAGGTATTCTAGACACTCTTACTGTGTATACTGGAGGTATTCTAGACACTCTTACTGTGTATACTGGAGGTATTCTAGACACTCTTACTGTGTATACTGGAGGTATTCTAGACACTCTTACTGTGTATACTGGAGGTATTCTAGACACTCTTACTGTGTATACTGGAGGTATTCTAGAACACACATTCTGGAGTGCAGCCCAAATTCTTCAGATCAGATCTGTTTCAGATCTTAGTTTAAACAACAAGATCCTGCTGTAATTGTAACAGGCTGTGTCATACACACATAAATACACACACTGCCTGTCTTCATCTCTGGGTCAATATAGTTTTGTGGTCAATCCTGTGTTCTTTGTCCTCAGTTCTTGTCTGTTCTGGTCTGTTCTCCCTGCATGTAAAGCAAGTGTGTGTGTGTGTGTCACATTCTGACCTTTATTTCCTTTGTTTTGTCATTATTTAGTATGGTCGGGGTGTGAGTTGGGGTGGGCAGTCTATGTTTGTTTTTCTAGGATTTGGGGATTTCTATGTTTCGGCCTAGAATGGTTCTCAATCAGAGGCAGGTGTCATTAGTTGTCTCTGATTGAGAATCATACTTAGGTAGCCTGGGTTTCACTGTGTGTTTGTGGGTGTTTGTTTCCGTGTCTGTGTTGTTCACCACACGGTGTGTTTTGGGTTTCGTTCGTTCCACATTTATTGTTTTTGTATTCAGGTGTTCATGTGTACTATTTCTTGTTAAAAGAACCATGGACACTTACCACGCCACATATTGGTCCTCCGATCCTTCTCACCTCTCCTCTTCGGAAGAAGAGGAGGACATCCCTTACAGTGTGTGTGTGTGTGTGTGTGTGTGTGTGTGTGTGTGTGTGTGTGTGCGTGTGTGTGTGTGCACATCTCTGAAGTCACTCAGACACCGTGTGAAGCGAGACAGTGACATTGTCTGTCTGTCTGTCTGTTGTCATGCCAATGGTCGATGGTCAAATATATCATCCACAGACCCAGAGAGAGATGAGGGAGGATTAAAGAGATGGAGAGAGAGAGAGACATACAGAGAGAGAGAGAGAGAGAGATGGAGGAAGAGAGACAGAAAGACACCAGGCATGAGAGATATTTCTGGGTTGAAATAGCAAAAGGAAGACAGAGAGAGAGGGAGAGAGGAAGACAGGGAGAGAGGAAGACAGGGAGAGAGGAAGACGGAGAGAGGGAGACAGGGAGAGAGGAAGACGGAGAGAGGGAGACAGGGAGAGAGGAAGGCAGGGAGAGAGGAAGGCAGGGAGAGAGGGAGACAGGGAGAGAGGAAGACAGGGAGAGAGGGAGACAGGGAGAGAGGGAGAGAGGAAGACAGGGAGAGAGGGAGACAGGGAGAGAGGAAGACAGGGAGAGAGGGAGACAGGGAGAGAGGAAGACAGGGAGAGAGGGAGACAGGGAGAGAGGAAGACAGGGAGAGAGGAAGACAGGGAGAGAGGGAGACAGGGAGAGAGGAAGACAGGGAGAGAGGAAGACAGGGAGAGAGGAAGACAGGGAGAGAGGGAAGGGCAGTTGGCTGGTGGTTTGCGGTGGGTTGAATGGCTGAAAATGTGACCCTTGCCCTTTTCCCAATGTTTTGGCAGATTATTGTCTTGTCTTAGCTTGCTAGAACTGTACGCAGTATGAAATGAACTCAACTCAACTGAGCTCAGCTGGGCTGAACTGAGCTGAGCTGAGCTGAACTGGGCTGGGCTGAACTGGGCTGGGCTGAACTGGGATGAGCTGGGCTGAACTGAGCTGAGCTGAGTTGAGCTGAACTGGGCTGGGCTGAACTGGGCTGAGCTGGGCTGAACTGGGCTGAGCTGGGCTGGGCTGGGCTGAACTGAGCTGAACTGAGCTGAACTGAGCTGTTCTGGGCTGAGCTGAACTGAACTGAGCTGGGCTGAGCTGGGATGAACTGAGCTGGGCTGAACTGAGCTGGGCTGAACTGAACTGAGCTGAGCTGAGCTGTTCTGGGCTAGGCTGAGCTGAACTGAGCTGAGCTGTTCTGGGCTAGGCTGAGCTGAACTGAGCTGGGCTGAGGTGAGATGTTCTACATGCATGATTCAGCATGACTCTCTCTCTCTCTCTCTCTCTCTCTCTGTGTGTGTCCATCTGTCTGACTCTCTATCTCTCTCTCTCTCTCTCTCTCGCTGTTCGCCTGTCTGTCTTTCTGACTAAGAGGCCATCTTGCTTTTTGGGGAAAACAATAACAAAAAGATGAACTCCATTTAACTGAACTTTACCTCACTGACCAGGTTGATGAGGACAGGAGAGGACATGAAAACAAAGAGGAGAGGAAGGACGGAGTCTAAGAAGATCAGATCAGAGAAGATCAGAGAAGAGGAAGGACAGAGTCTAAGAAAATCAGAGAAAATCAGAGAAGAGGAAGGACAGAGTCATAGAAAATCAGAGAAGATCAGAGAAGAGGAAGGACAGAGTCATAGAAAATCAGAGAAGATCAGAGAAGAGGAAGGACAGAGTCATAGAAAATCAGAGAAGATCAGAGAAGAGGAAGGACAGAGTCTAAGAAAATCAGAGAAGAGGAAGGACAGAGTCTAAGATAATCAGAGCAGATCAGAGAAGAGCT
>NW_022262663.1:38639-56139 GCF_002021735.2 Oncorhynchus kisutch | reverse complement strand
CTCCTTCCCTCTTTCTCCATCCCTTCTTCCCTCTTTCTCCATCCCTTCTTCCCTCTTTCTCCATCCCTCCTTCCCTCTTTCTCCATCCCTTCTTCCCTCTTTCTCCATCCCTCCTTCCCTCTTTCTCCATCCCTCCTTCCCTCTTTCTCCATTCCTTCTTCCCTCTTTCTCCATCCCTCCTTCCCTCTTTCTCCATCCCTTCTTCCCTCTTTCTCCATCCCTCCTTCCCTTTTTCTCCATCCATCCTTCCCTCTTTCTCCATCCCTCCTTCCCTCTTTCTCCATTCCTTCTTCCCTCTTTCTCCATTCCTTCTTCCCTCTTTCTCCATCCTTCTTCCCTCTTTCTCCATCCCTTCTTCCCTCCTTCCCTCTTTCTCCATTCCTTCTTCCCTCTTTCTCCATCCCTCCTTCCCTCTTTCTCCATCCCTCCTTCCCTCTTTCTCCATTCCTTCTTCCCTCTTTCTCCATTCCTTCTTCCCTCTTTCTCCATCCCTTCTTCCCTCTTTCTCCATCCCTTCTTCCCTCCTTCCCTCTTTCTCCATCCCTTCTTCCCTCTTTCTCCATCCCTTCTTCCCTCTTTCTCCATCCCTTCTTCCCTTCTTCCCTCTTTCTCCATCCCTTCTTCCCTCTTTCTCCATCCCTTCTTCCCTCTTTCTCCATCCCTCCTTCCCTCTTTCTCCATCCCTTCTTCCCTCTTTCTCCATTCCTTCTTCCCCCTTTCTCCATCCCTCCTTCCCTCTTTCTCCATCCCTTCTTCCCTCTTTCTCCATCCCTCCTTCCCTCTTTCTCCATCCCTTCTTCCCTCTTTCTCCATCCCTCCTTCCCTTTTCTCCATCCCTCCTTCCCTCTTTCTCCATCCCTCCTTCCCTCTTTCTCCATCCCTTCTTCCCTCTTTCTCCATCCCTTCTTCCCTCTTTCTCCATCCCTTCTTCCCTCTTTCTCCATTCCTTCTTCCCTCTTTCTCCATCCCTCCTTCCCTCTTTCTCCATCCCTCCTTCCCTCTTTCTCCATCCCTCCTTCCCTCTTTCTCCATCCCTTCTTCCCTCTTTCTCCATCCCTCCTTCCCTCTTTCTCCATCCCTCCTTCCCTCTTTCTCCATCCCGTCTTCCCTCTTTCTCCATCCCTCCTTCCCTCTTTCTCACCCCTCCTTCCCTCTTTCTCCATCCCTTCTTCCCTCTTTCTCCATCCCTTCTTCCCTCTTTCTCCATCCCTCCTTCCCTCTTTCTCCATCCCTTCTTCCCTCTTTCTCCATCCCTCCTTCCCTCTTTCTCCATCCCTCCTTCCCTCTTTCTCCATTCCTTCTTCCCTCTTTCTCCATCCCTCCTTCCCTCTTTCTCCATCCCTTCTTCCCTCTTTCTCCATCCCTCCTTCCCTTTTTCTCCATCCCTCCTTCCCTCTTTCTCCATCCCTCCTTCCCTCTTTCTCCATTCCTTCTTCCCTCTTTCTCCATTCCTTCTTCCCTCTTTCTCCATCCCTTCTTCCCTCTTTCTCCATCCCTTCTTCCCTCCTTCCCTCTTTCTCCATTCCTTCTTCCCTCTTTCTCCATCCCTCCTTCCCTCTTTCTCCATCCCTCCTTCCCTCTTTCTCATCCCTCCTTCCCTCTTTCTCCATCCCTTCTTCCCTCTTTCTCCATCCCTCCTTCCCTCTTTCTCCATCGCTCCTTCCCTCTTTCTCCATCCCTTCTTCCCTCTTTCTCCATCCCTCCTTCCCTCTTTCTCACCCCTCCTTCCCTCTTTCTCCATCCCTTCTTCCCTCTTTCTCCATCCCTTCTTCCCTCTTTCTCCATCCCTCCTTCCCTCTTTCTCCATCCCTCCTTCCCTCTTTCTCCATTCCTTCTTCCCTCTTTCTCCATCCCTCCTTCCCTCTTTCTCCACCCCTTCTTCCTTCCAGCTCTCTCTTCTAGTTCTGCTAATAACAATGTTTCTTGCTCCAGGCTATTTTCCTCCATCAATATTAGATGGTAATTACTGAGTCTCTGTTGTTAATGTTGACACCGAAAGTCACGTTTCACCTCTGGATTACCTCCATGCTGCACGCTTTTATTTATGAGCTGTGTGTGTGTGTGTGTGTGTCTGTGTCTGTGTGTCTTGGTGTGTGTGTGTGTGTGTGTGTGTGTGTGTGTGTGTGGGTGTGTGTGTCTGTTTGTGTGTGTGTGTGTGTGTCTGTGTATCTGTGTGTGTGTGTGTGTGTGTCTGTGTGTGTGTGTGTGTCTGTCTGTGTGTGTGTGTGTGTGTGTGTGTGTGGGTGTGTGTGTCTGTTTGTGTGTGTGTGTGTGTGTCTGTGTATCTGTGTGTGTGTGTGTGTGTCTGTGTATATGTGTGTGTGTGTGTGTGTCTGTTTGTGTGTGTGTGTGTATGTGTGTGGGTGTGTGTGTCTGTTTGTGTGTGTGTGTGTGTGTCTGTGTATCTGTGTGTGTGTGTGTGTATGTGTGTGTGTGTGTGTACGTGTGTGGGTGTGTACGTGTGTGGGTGTGTGTGTCTGTTTGTGTGTGTGTGTGTGTGTGTGTGTGTGGGGGTGTGTATGTGTGTGTGTGTCTGTGTTTCTGTGTGTTTTGTGTGTGTGTGTTTGTTTGTGTGAGTCAAGTTCAAGTTGTTTTATTAGTCTTATGTATGGGATAGGTGTAGCATACATCATTGTGTTGTATTTAGCAATCATAATAACAGTCTGGTAGCAGCAGTTATGGTGTGTGTATGTGTGTGTGTGTGTTTGTGTGTGTGTGTGTGTGTGTGTGTGTGTCGCTGTGATGAGGGTCATGCGTGTGATGAGGGCCATGCGTGTCGCTGTGATGAGGGCCATGCGTGTGATGAGGGCCATGCGTGTCACTGTGATGAGGGCCATGAGTGTGACTGTGATGAGGGCCATGCGTGTCACTGTGATGAGGGCCATGTGTGTGATGAGGGCCATGTGTGTCACTGTGATGAGGGCCATGCGTGTGATGAGGGACATGCGTGTCGCTGTGATGAGGGCCATATGTGTGTCTGTGATGAGGGCCATGCGTGTGATGAGGGCCATTCGTGTGATGAGGGCCATGCGTGTCACTGTGATGAGGGCCATGCGTGTGATGAGCGCAATGCGTGTCGCTGTGATGTGTGCCATGCGTGTGATGAGGGCCATGCGTGTCACTGTGATGAGGGCCATGCGTGTGATGAGGGCCATGCGTGTCACTGTGATGAGGGCCATGCGTGTGATGAGGGCCATGCGTGTCACTGTGATGAGGGCCATGCGTGTGATGAGGGCCATGCGTGTGATGAGGGCCATGCGTGTCGCTGTGATGAGGGCTGAGGGCCATGCGTGTCACTGTGATGAGGGCCATGCGTGTCACTGTGATGAGGGCCATGCGTGTGATGAGCGCCATGCGTGTCGCTGTGATGTGTGCCATGCGTGTGATGAGGGCCATGCGTGTCACTGTGATGAGGGCCATGCGTGTGATGAGGGCCATGCGTGTCACTGTGATGAGGGCCATGCGTGTGATGAGGGCCATGCGTGTCACTGTGATGAGGGCCATGCGTGTGATGAGGGCCATGCGTGTCGCTGTGATGAGGGCCATGCGTGTGATGAGGGCCATGCGTGTCACTGTGATGTGTGCCATGCGTGTGATGAGGGCCATGCGTGTCACTGTGATGAGGGCCATGATTGTGATGAGGGCCATGCGTGTCACTGTGATGAGGGCCATGCGTGTGATGAGGGCCATGCGTGTCACTGTGATGAGGGCCATGCGTGTGATGAGGGCCATGCGTGTCGCTGTGATGAGGGCCATGCGTGTGATGAGGGCCATGCGTGTGATGAGGGCCATGCGTGTGATGATTGCCATACGTGTCACTGTGATGAGGGCCATGCGTGTGATGAGGGCCATGCGTGTGATGAGGGCCATGCGTGTCGCTGTGATGAGGGCCATGCGTGTGACTGTGAGGAGGGCCATGCGTGTCGCTGTGATGAGGGCCATGCGTGTGATGAGGGCCATGCGTGTCGCTGTGATGAGGGCCATGCGTGTCGCTGTGATGAGGGCCATGCGTGTCACTATGATGAGGGCCATGCGTGTGATGAGGGCCATGCGTGTGATGAGGGCCATACGTGTCACTGTGATGAGGGCCATGCGTGTGATGAGGGCCATGCGTGTCACTGTGATGAGGGCCATGCGTGTGATGAGGGCCATGTGTGTCACTGTGATGAGGGCCATGCGTGTCACTGTGATGAGGGCCATGCGTGTGATTCAGGCTATGTATGATTCATCTTCTCCATTATTACAAGCCAAGACAAGTCGATGCTTACATGTAGCATGTAGCCATAACACATTGTTATTGCTGCGTTAGCTTAGCATCAGCTGGTATTGATCACACTACTTGGTGTTGAACTCAGTTTAGGCCCATAATGAGTAATGTAATGGGTAGCATGTTGCCTTTGAGGAGATGCCAAAGGCACATTTCTAATCTGGATGGATAAGGAAGCTCTATTCCACTCCACTCCACTCCGCTCCGCTCTGATCTACTCTACCCGACTCTACTCTGATCTACTCTACCCGACTCTACTCTGATCTACTCTACCCGACTCTGCTCTGATCTGATCTACTCTGATCTACTCTGATCTACTCTACCCAACTCTGTTCTGATCTACTCTACCCGACTCTGTTCTGATCTACTCTACCCGACTCTGTTCTGATCTACTCTACCCGACTCTACTCTGATCTACTCTACCCGACTCTACTCTGATCTACTCTACCCGACTCTGCTCTGATCTGATCTACTCTGATCTACTCTGATCTACTCTACCCAACTCTGTTCTGATCTACTCTACCCGACTCTGTTCTGATCTACTCTACCCGACTCTACTCTGATATACTCTACCCGACTCTGTTCTGATCTACTCTACCCGACTCTACTCTGATATACTCTACCCGACTCTGCTCTGATCTACTCTACCCGACTCTGCTCTGATCTACTCTACCCGACTCTGTTCTGATCTACTCTACCCGACTCTGCTCTGATCTACTCTACCCGACTCTACTCTGATCTACTCTACCCGACTCTGTTCTGATCTACTCTACCCGACTCTGCTCTGATCTACTCTACCCCACTCTGTTCTGATCTACTCTACCCGACTCTGTTCTGATCTACTCTACCCGACTCTACTCTACTCTGATCTACTCTACCCGACTCTACTCTGATCTACTCTACCCGACTCTACTCTGATCTACTCTACCTGACTCTGCTCTGATCTACTCTGATCTACTCTACCCGACTCTACTCTGATCTACTCTACCCGACTCTACTCTGATCTACTCTACCCGACTCTACTCTAATCTACTCTACCCGACTCTACTCTGATCTACTCTACCCGACTCTGTTCTGATCTACTCTACCCGACTCTGTTCTGATCTACTCTACCCGACTCTACTCTGATCTACTCTACCCGACTCTACTCTGATCTACTCTACCCGACTCTACTCTGATCTACTCTACCCGAATCTACTCTGATCTACTCTACCCGACTCTGTTCTGATCTACTCTACCCGACTCTGCTCTGATCTACTCTACCCCACTCTGTTCTGATCTACTCTACCCGACTCTACTCTGATCTACTCTACCCGACTCTACTCTGATCTACTCTACCCGACTCTGCTCTGATCTGATCTACTCTGATCTACTCTGATCTACTCTACCCAACTCTGTTCTGATCTACTCTACCCGACTCTGTTCTGATCTACTCTACCCGACTCTACTCTGATATACTCTACCCGACTCTGTTCTGATCTACTCTACCCGACTCTACTCTGATATACTCTACCCGACTCTGCTCTGATCTACTCTACCCGACTCTGCTCTGATCTACTCTACCCGACTCTGTTCTGATCTACTCTACCCGACTCTGCTCTGATCTACTCTACCCGACTCTACTCTGATCTACTCTACCCGACTCTGTTCTGATCTACTCTACCCGACTCTGCTCTGATCTACTCTACCCCACTCTGTTCTGATCTACTCTACCCGACTCTGTTCTGATCTACTCTACCCGACTCTACTCTACTCTGATCTACTCTACCCGACTCTACTCTGATCTACTCTACCCGACTCTACTCTGATCTACTCTACCCGACTCTGCTCTGATCTACTCTGATCTACTCTACCCGACTCTACTCTGATCTACTCTACCCGACTCTACTCTGATGTACTCTACCCGACTCTACTCTAATCTACTCTACCCGACTCTAATCTGATCTACTCTACCCGACTCTGTTCTGATCTACTCTACCCGACTCTGTTCTGATCTACTCTACCCGACTCTACTCTGATCTACTCTACCCGACTCTACTCTGATCTACTCTACCCGACTCTACTCTGATCTACTCTACCCGAATCTACTCTGATCTACTCTACCCGACTCTGTTCTGATCTACTCTACCCGACTCTGCTCTGATCTACTCTACCCCACTCTGTTCTGATCTACTCTACCCGAATCTACTCTGATCTACTCTACCCGACTCTGTTCTGATCTACTCTACCCGACTCTACTCTACTCTGATCTACTCTACCCGAATCTACTCTGATCTACTCTACCCGACTCTGTTCTGATCTACTCTACCCGACTCTACTCTACTCTGATCTACTCTACCCGACTCTACTCTGATCTACTCTACCCGACTCTGCTCTGATCTACTCTGATCTACTCTACCCGACTCTGCTCTGATCTACTCTACCCGACTCTACTCTGATCTACTCTACCCGGCTCTACTCTGATCTACTCTACCCGACTCTGCTCTGATCTACTCTACCCTGCTCTACTCTGATCTACTCTACCCTGCTCTGCTCTGATCTACTCTACCCTGCTCTACTCTGATCTACTCTACCCTGCTCTACTCTGATCTACTCTACCCTGCTCTGCTCTGATCTACTCTACCCGACTCTATTCTGATCTACTCTACCCGGCTCTGCTCTGATCTACTCTACCCTGCTCTACTCTGATCTACTCTACCCTGCTCTACTCTGATCTACTCTACCCGACTCTGCTCTGATCTACTCTACCCTGCTCTACCCTGATCTACTCTACCCTGCTCTGCTCTGATCTACTCTACCCGACTCTACTCTGCTCTGATCTACTCTACCCTGCTCTACTCCACCCGACTCTACTCTGATCTACTCTATCCTGCTCTGATCTACTCTACTCTGCTCTACTCTACTCTGATCTACTCTACCTGACTCTGCTCTGATCTGCTCTACCCGACTCTACTCTGCTCTGATCTACAATACCCGACTCTACTCTGCTCTGATCTACTCTACCCGACTCTACTCTGCTCTGATCTACTCTACCCTGCTCTACTCTGATCTACTCTACCCGACTCTGCTCTAATCTACTCTACCCTGCTCTACTCTGCTCTGATCTACTCTACCCTGCTTTACTCTACCTTACTCAATCTTACTCTACCTTACTCTTCCCCACTCTACCTTGCTCTACTCTACTCTATTCTACCCTACTCAATCCTACTCTACCCTACTCTACTCTGCTCTGATCTACTCTATATTGCTCTACTCTACTCTACTGTACTCTACTCTAATCTAACCTACTCTACTCTAATCTAATCTACTCTACTCTACTCTACTCTAATCTACTCTACTTTACTCTACTGTGTTGTACTCAACTCTACCCTACTCTACTCTACTCTACTGTACTCTACTCTAATCTAACCTACTCTACTCTAATCTAATCTACTCTACTCTACTCTAATCTACTCTACTTTACTCTACTGTGTTGTACTCAACTCTACCCTACTCTACTCTACTCTACTGTTCTGTACTCTACCCTACTCTACTGTACATTAATGTACTGTGTTGTACTCAACTCTACTCTACTCTACTCTGATCTACTCTGCCCTACTCTACTCTACTCTACTCTACTGTACTCTACTCTACTGCACTGTACTCTACTCTACTCTACTGCACTGTACTCTACTCTACGCTACTCTACTCGACCATACTGTACTGTACTCTACCCTACTCTACTCTACTCTACTGTACTGTACTCTACCCTACTCTACTCTACTCTACTCTACTCTACTCTACTCTACTGTACTGTGTTGTACTCAACTCTACCCTACTCTACTCTACTCTACTGTTCTGTACTCTACTCTACTGTACTCTACTCTACTCTACTCCATAAACCCTCCACCGGTGCAGGAGTAACAGTGTGCGTGTCTCCATCTCTGCCTGCGTTGGAAAATCGGTTATCGTAACAATAATTGTGAGAAAATGTTTATCACCAGCCAGCTATGACATAGATGTGTTCTCAGTCCCAATCCTTTGGTATTACCAGAAAACATCCGGTTTATATGGCTTTGTCCCAAATCACACCATATTCCCTATATAGTGCACTACTTTTGACCAGATCCCTTTGGGCCTTGTAAGGGATATGGTGTTATTTGGAACATACCCTAAATTATGAACAAGCACATGACCTCACTCACTGCCATCCAGGCCAGCTCTGTCTCTGCCAGTGCTTCAGACCCTAACTGATCGGACTGAAGGATATTTTGCATTCCAACTAAAACAAATTATTTTATGTTCTGTTTGCACGCGATTGGACCTGGACTGTGGCAGCAGCTGGTGGGGAACAGAATAAAGAGTTGTGGGTTCACTTGAGAGTTCAGGTCAGGCAAGAGGTAGATGGAAGGAAAAGGCTGATTTGAGTGCAGCTCCGTGACTCTGGTCAGGGTGTCTGTGGACCGTAGCTGTAATTAGGGAGGTTTAGTTCCTACTGTTAAGCTGCTCTCTATCAAGGTCCTTTATTGTGTTCACCTACACTGGGGTTTGTTAGAGCCTTTCTGACTGGAGCTAGTTCCTGTTCTGGTTACCATAGAGACTGGTTAGAGCCTGGCTTTCTGACTGGAGCTAGTTCCTGTTCTGGTTACCATAGAGACTGGTTAGAGCCTGGCTTTCTGACTGGAGACAATTCCTGTTCTGGTTACCATAGAGACTGGTTAGAGCCTGGCTTCCTGACTGGAGTTAGTTCCTGTTCTGGTTTCCATAGAGGCTAGTTAGAGCCTGGCTTTCTGATTGGAGCTAGTTCCTGTTCTGGTTACCATAGAGACTGGTTAGAGCCTTTCTGACTGGAGCTAGTTCCTGTTCTGGTTACCATAGAGACTGGTTAGAGCCTTTCTGACTGGAGCTAGTTCCTGTTCTGGTTACCATAGAGACTGCTTAGAGCCTTTCTGACTGCAGCTAGTTCCTGTTCTGGTTTCCATAGACACTGGTTAGAGCCTTTCTGACTGGAGCTAGTTCCTGTTCTGGTTACCATAGAGACTGGTTAGAGCCTGGCTTTCTGACTGGAGCTAGTTCCTGTTCTGGTTACCATAGAGACTGGTTAGAGCCTGGCTTTCTGACTGGAGATAATTCCTGTTCTGGTTACCATAGAGACTGGTTAGAGCCTGGCTTTCTGACTGGAGCTAGTTCCTGTTCTGGTTACCATAGAGACTGGATAGAGCCTGGCTTTCTGACTGGAGCTAGTTCCTGTTCTGGTTACCATAGAGACTGGATAGAGCCTGGCTTTCTGACTGGAGCTAGTTCCTGTTCTGGTTACCATAGAGACTGGTTAGAGCCTGGCTTTCTGACTGGAGCTAGTTCCTGTTCCTCTGTTCCTGGCTGTGCTAGCTGGTCATCTGCAATGTGTAGTATCTGCGTGCTATGGCTGTAAAGCTAGTCCCTGACTGTACAGTGTACTGTAGCTGCAGTTGTTCCTATTTCTCTGTTCCTCTCCTGGTCGTCATCAGTGTTAATGACCCAGGGCTGAGTGTTCATCAGTGTTAATGACCGAGGGCTGGGTTATCATCAGTGTTAATGACCCAGGGCTGAGTGGTCATCAGTGTTAATGACCCAGGGCTGAGTGGTCATCAGTGTTAATGACCCAGGGCTGGGTTATCATCAGTGTTAATGACCCAGGGCTGGGTGGTCATCAGTGTTAAGGACCCAGGGCTGAGTAGTCATCAGTGTTAAGGACCCAGGACTGAGTGGTCATCAGTGTTAATGACCCAGGGCTGGGTTATCATCAGTGTTAATGATCTAGGGCTGAGTAGTCATCAGTGTTAATGACCGAGGGCTGTGTTATCAACAGTGGTAATGACCCAGGGCTGAGTGGTCAACAGTGTTAATGATCTAGGGCTGAGTGGTCATCAGTGTTAATGACCCAGGGCTGGGTTATCATCAGTGTTAATGATCTAGGGCTGAGTAGTCATCAGTGTTAATGACCGAGGGCTGTGTTATCAACAGTGGTAATGACCCAGGGCTGAGTGGTCAACAGTGTTAATGATCTAGGGCTGAGTGGTCATCAGTGTTAATGACCCAGGGCTGGGTGGTCATCAGTGTTAAGGACCCAGGGCTGAGTGGTCATCAGTGTTAAGGACCCAGGACTGAGTGGTCATCAGTGTTAATGACCCAGGGCTGGGTTATCATCAGTGTTAATGACCCAGGGCTGGGTGGTCATCAGTGTTAAGGACCCAGGGCTGAGTGGTTATCAGTGTTAAGGACCCAGGACTGAGTGGTCATCAGTGTTAATGACCCAGGGCTGGGTTATCATCAGTGTTAATGATCTAGGGCTGAGTGGTCATCAGTGTTAATGACCGAGGGCTGTGTTATCAACAGTGGTAATGACCCAGGGCTGAGTGGTCAACAGTGGTAATGACCCAGGGCTGAGTGGTCAACAGTGTTAATGATCTAGGGCTGAGTGGTCATCAGTGTTAATGACCCAGGGCTGGGTTATCATCAGTGGTAATCACCCAGGGCTGAGGAACAAACCATGGGCCCACCCCCTCTCATCTCCCTGTGACAGCGGAACAAGCACCAGCCGTGCTATATTAATCAGGATGTCAAGAGAGTAAATAAGAGTTCGATTTGATGTTAATGTAGAAGAGGGGGGAGGAGAGAGAGAGAGAGAGAGAGAGAGAGAGAAAGAGAGAGAGAGAGAGAGAGAGATGAGATATTGTTTTCTCTCGGTGTTGAGGAGCATCGTTCGGGCAGGTCAGGAGGCACTCGAGGTCTGGAGTGGCGGAATCTCCTGATGTAATAACCTTGTTCCGTGGAGGAGAGGAAAAATGCTGAGAGGAGGAACAAGAGAGGGAGAGAGAGAGAGAAGGAACAAGAGAGGGAGAGAGAGAGAAGGAACAAGAGAGGGAGAGAAGGAACAAGAGAGGGAGAGGAGGAACAAGAGAGGGAGAGAAGGAACAAGAGAGAGAGAGAGAGAGAGAGAAGGAACAAGAGAGGGAGAGAGAGAGAGAGAGAGAGAGAGAAGGCACAAGAGAGAGAGAGAGAGAAGGCACAAGAGAGGGAGAGAGAGAGAGAGAGAGAACAAGAGAGAGAGAGAGAGAGAGAGAAGGAGAAGAAAATGCTTTCATAGAATATTTACTGTGCCTTTATTGTCCAGTCTTCAGTCTTTATATCCCCAGTTGATCTATATTATATGACAGGTCTTTGTGTGAATGAAGATGCTGACTGTGGGGTCCTCCTGCATCCTATTCCCTATATAGTGCACTACTCTAGAGCCCTATTCCCTATATAGTGCACTACTCTAGAGCCCTATTCCCTATATAGTGCACTACTTTAGAGCCCTATTCCCTATATAGTGCACTACTCTAGAGCCCTATTCCCTATATAACATGGTGCCCCCTATGGGCCCTGGTCAAAAGGAGTGAAAGATAATAAGGCTCTAGAGTAGTGCACTATATAGGGGATAGGGCTCTAGAGTAGCGCACTATATAGGGAATAGGGCTCTAAAGTAGTGCACTATATAGGGAATAGGGCTCTAGAGTAGTGCACTATATAGGGAATAGGGCTCTAGAGTAGTGCAGTGTATAGGGAATAGGGCTCTAGAGTAGTGCACTATATAGGGAATAGGGCTCTAGAGTAGTGCACTATATAGGGAATAAGGTGCCATTTGAGGGTCAAACTGAGTCTTTATGGTGCTTTCTTCATCTACAGTGCTCTGTAGCCCAGATGTGTCCTATCTAAACAGTTTACACTGGTGGACACCCACTGACAACACTCTGTACACCTGGGATGCATCCGGAATCGCACCCTATTTCCTATGTAGTGCACTACTTTTGACCAGGGCCCATCGGGTTCGGGTCTAAAGTAGTAAACTGTATAGGGAGTATGTTGCCATTTTGGGACGTAGATGCCTCTCTCTACAGCTACATCAGACCAGTGTAATTCTAGTCTCTCTGTGCTGGCAGCCTTGTAACTAACATACAGTCCCACAGCCTCATGGTTAACCCTTCCAGAGGAGACTGCTAGTAGTGAATATGATACATGTTGGACAAGTTTGGGATGTTCATATGACATACTACTAGTCTTCTCTGGAAGAGTTAACCATGGGGCTGTGTGACTGTGCGTTAGTTACGGGGCTGTGTGACTGTGCGTTAGTTACGGGGCTGTGTGACGGCTGTGTGACTGTGCGTTAGTTACGGGGCTGTGTGACTGTGCGTTAGTTACGGGGCTGTGTGACTGTGCGTTAGTTACGGGGCTGTGTGACTGTGTGTTAGTTACGGGGCTGTGTGACTGTGCGTTAGTTACGGGGCTGTGTGACTGCGCGTTAGTCACGGGGCTGTGTGACTGTACGTTAGTTACGGGGCTGTGTGACTGTGCGTTAGTTACGGGGCTGTGTGACTGTGCGTTAGTTACGGGGCTGTGTGACTGCGTTAGTTACGGGGCTGTGTGACTGTGCATTAGTTACGGGGCTGTGTGACTGTGCGTTAGTCACGGGGCTGTGTGACTGTGCATTAGTTACGGGGCTGTGTGACTGTGCGTTAGTTACGGGGCTGTGTGACGGTGCGTTAGTTACGGGGCTGTGTGACTGTGCGTTAGTTACGGGGCTGTGTGACTGTGCGTTAGTTAAGGGGCTGTGTGACTGTGCGTTAGTTACGGGGCTGTGTGGCTGTGCGTTAGTTACGGGGCTGTGTGACTGCATTAGTTACGGGGCTGTGTGACTGTGCGTTAGTTACGGGGCTGTGTGACTGTGCGTTAGTTACGGAGCTGTGTGACTGTGCGTTAGTCACGGGGCTGTGTGACTGTGCGTTAGTTATGGGGCTGTTTGACTGTGCGTTAGTTACGGGGCTGTGTGACTGTGCATTAGTTACAGGGCTGTGTGACGGCTGTGTGACTGTGCGTTAGTTTCGGGGCTGTGTGACTGTGCGTTAGTTACGGGGCTGTGTGATGGCTGTGTGACTGTGCGTTAGTTACGGGGCTGTGTGACTGTGCGTTAGTTACGGAGCTGTGTGACTGTGCGTTAGTTACAAGGCTGTAGATGTATGTAGCTGTAGAGAGAGGCGGCTACAAATGGCAACATACAGTGTGCAATATTATAATGTATGTTTCCTGAGCTCCTAATTGTGTTGTATGTGTTTTAGAGGGTAGATCCTTGCGTGTGTTGAGTGGGTGGTGTGTGTTGACCCCTATGCCCAGTTGGGTGAGCTGATTTGGGGTTGATTCTCTGTCATGCAACCCCTGGAGCCTGGCCACCCTGGCCATATGACAGCCATTATTTCCCTGGCCTCCTGGTTCCCTAGTCAATGTGTGTGGGGCTGGGGAGAAGATAGAGAGATAAATCTAGGCCTGGGTTCAAATACTATTCTATATATATATATATATATATCTGTTTGCTCCAGTGTGCTTGGAGTGACAGGTGGGTGGGGGTTTGTACTTTTGGGACTTCTCTATTGGTTCCATGGCACCAGGCAAGCTCAATCAAGCCCAGATAAAGTACTTTCGAATAATATTTTTTTTCTCTCCATACTATTTGAACCCAGGACTGGATCATTCCTAGAGTTGAAACGTTGGTAATTGCAGTCAGGTTCTGCCAACAACACAACATCAACAACCGTCATGTGACCAGAGGCTTTGCTGTGTTTCTGCCCCCCCCCCCTCCCATTTCACGTTCTTCCAGGAAGGTTGTTTACTCACTAAAACACCATATCGTGTTCGTCACATAAAACCACATACGCATTCATTCTAGTCTCTCTGACCTTACGTTGGAGTCATTTAGCAAACACCCTTTTGTCCCGAACGACTTACAGTTCTTGCATTCAACTTAAGGTAGTTAGGTGGGACAACCACATGTCAAGAGTTAAACATTCCTCAATAGAGCAGCTCTGTGAACGGTTCATGTCCAACAGACTGAGGAGCAGTGGAAACATTATCCTATGATCTGCTCTAGGCTACTGATGGTGATCAGAGGGTGTAGTACAGTAACATCTGTCTTCTCACACCGCTGGAGGTGTGGTTATTGTGTCTTCTCACACTGCTGGAGGTGTGGTTATTGTGTCTTCTCACACTGCTGGAGGTGTGGTTATTCTGTCTTCTCACACTGCTGGAGGTGTGGTTATTCTGTCTTCTCACACCGCTGGAGGTGTGGTTATTCTGTCTTCTCACACCGCTGGAGGTGTGGTTATTGTGTCTTCTCACACCGCTGGAGGTGTGGTTATTCTGTCTTCTCTCACACCGCTGGAGGTGTGGTTATTCTGTCTTCTCACACTGCTGGAGGTGTGGTTATTATTTCTTCTCTCACACCGCTGGAGGTGTGGTTATTCTGTCTTCTCACACTGCTGTAGGTGTGGTTATTCTGTCTTCTCACACTGCTGGAGGTGTGGTTATTCTGTCTTCTCTCACCGCTGGAGGTGTGGTTATTGTGTCTTCTCACACTGCTGGAGGTGTGGTTATTGTGTCTTCTCACACTGCTGGAGGTGTGGTTATTCTGTCTTCTCACACCGCTGGAGGTGTGCTTATTGTGTCTTCTCACACTTCTGGAGGTGTGGTTATTGTGTCTCCTCTCACCGCTGGAGGTGTGGTTATTGTGTCTTCTCACACTGCTGGAGGTGTGGTTATTGTGTCTTCTCACACCGCTGGAGGTGTGGTTATTGTGTCTTCTCACACTTCTGGAGGTGTGGTTATTGTGGTCATTCCCTGACAAGACAACCCACGGTCTGCTGTGGGTTATGCTTACTTAGTGACATCCTACAAGTGATAATCTGTCATGTCCTTTCGGCTGTTTGAGTTGTACCTTTTATCCTCAAACAGGACATGACACGGTATAAACAACAGTTGCTCTGTTCTCTGTGTGTTTTGATGCCACTAGGCAGCCATGTTGGGTCTGTGTTCTACAAATGCAGCTGAGGCCAAAGAAAAGCTGCTTATCACCAATCAGTGTTGGTCCTCTTGAGGTGTCCCATCTATCACTGTGGCGAGGGGAAGTAGGAGACAGAGAGAAAGGGAGAAAAACACCACAGCCTGAAAGGACTGATGGATTAAACCACTAATTGGGGGAAAACCTTAAAGACGCTCAGATTGAAAACCACACAGAATGAACACAGGGATAATCTCCTTCTGGTTTCAGACGGAGAGTCCAGGCAAACTGAAAGCTCAATACTTTGTCTGTATTCCAAATGGCACCATATTCCCTATGTGGTGCACTACTTTGGACCAGAACCTTATGGGTCTTGGTAAAAAGTGGGGCACTATGAATGGAATAGGGTGCCATGTGGAATTACAGTCATGCGTTTTAAGTGCCTAATTCCTTTAGAAAGAGCGGTATGGGCCCTTACTTACTTCTCCTGGGTGTTGTAGGCAGACGGGACTAAAGGACATTCTGAGTTCGGACATTTCTTTATTTTTTAGATTTTAGTTTTATCATTTGTGATTTTTTTTTTTCAACATTTGACTGCGTTGTAAGGAGCTGGTGACATAAGTATTTCACTGTACCTGCTATAACGTCTGCTAAACTGGACATGTGACCAAATAAACCTTTATTTTATTTGGGAAATAATTGTGGAGGTATCCAACATCTTAATTCGATTCTTGAACTTGGAATTATTACAATGTGATGAATCAATTAATTATTTGAAATTACTTTGAGCCCCAAATACATTATCTGGGTTCACATCCTAAATCGCACACTATTCCCTATATAGTGCACTTCTTTTCACCAGAGCCCTTGTGCCCTGGTCAAAAGTAGTGCACAATAAAAGGAATAGGTTGCCATTTGGGACACAATCAGAGAGAAGAAGAATGTAATTTGCAGCAAGGTAATAGGATGTAGGTAATGGGACTGTGTCTCCCTGTATGCAGTGTAAAACGGGCCTGGCTGCTTTCAAGGTGCCCTTCATGTTCACAGAGGCAGAGTTGACCTGAGAAGATGGAGGATAGGCTAAGTCAAATCCCTCATGGCTCCTTATTACCTATATAGTGCACACGTTTTGACCAGGACCCATAGAGCTTAGGTGAAAAGTAGTGCACTATTTAGGGAATAGGTGCCATTTGGGACATGTCTGCTGAGAAACTGTCTGGATAATGTATCATAAAGTTGTCTTTAGGTGGAAGTAATGGTTTGCAGGAATGTTAGGTTTGGTTGGCAACTCAGAATTAGTTGTCCTGACAAAGGTTGCTGTTCCATCTCAGGTCAGTAATGAATTATGTCTTTCTGTTACTTAAATGTTCTACCTTCCCATCACTCTCATCCTCTCTCTCTCTCTCTCTCTCTCTCTCTCATCCTCTCTCTCATCCTCTCTCTCTCGCTCGCTCTCACCCTCTCTCTGTATCTCGCTCTCTCTCTCTCGGTCTCTGTCTCTGTCTCTCTCTTTCATCCTCTCTCTCTCTCTCTCTCTCTCCTCTTCTCTCTCTCTCTCTCTCTCTCTCTCTCTCTCTCTCTCTCTCTCTCTCTCTCTCTCTCTCTCTCTCTCTCTCTCTCTCTCTCTCTCTCTCTCTCTCTCACCCTCTCCTCTGTCTCTCACTCGCTCTCTCGGTTTCTGTCTCTGTCTCTCTCTCTCTCTCTCTCTCTCTCTCTCTCTCTCTCTCTCCTCATCCTCTCTCTCTCATCTCTCTCTCTCTCTCACCTCTCTCTGTCTCTCGCTCGCTCTCACCCTCTCTCTGTCTCCTCGCTCAGCTCCTCTCTCTCTCTCTCTCTCTCTCTCTCCTCTCTCTCTCTCTCTCTCTCTCTCTCTCCCTCTCTCTCTCTCTCTCTCTCTCTCTCTCCCTCTCCCTCTCTCTCTCTCTCTCCCCTTTCTCTCTCTCTCTGTCTCTCTCTCTCACTTCCTATTACATCCACCCCTCTCCTTCTCACTCTAATTCTCATTTTCTCTCTAGTGACAGAATATTTTTGGTCTCTGCATAATTTCCCCCTGAACCGTCAATGAGGCAGGCAAGCAGACAGGCAGGAAGTGGAACGCGTCTAAATGGAACAGAGGAGGAAGAAGACAGACCCATGAATGCATTGACACCGAACAGAAAATAAACCAGCTTTGAGTCCCAAATGGCACCTTAATCATTATATAGTGCACTACTTTGGACTTCGCTCTGGTCAAAAGTAGTGTACTATGTAGGGAAATCGGCTCCATTTGGGATGCAAACCTTGTCTGTCAGTTATAGCTGGGCTGTTGAGATGCAGGAAAACAAACAAGCTTAGGCTCAGAGACATTGTTTAAAACTCCTCAGAGAAGAAAGCTTTGTCCCCCCTCCCTGTCTCCCTCTCCCCTCTCT
>NW_022262663.1:30000-37500 GCF_002021735.2 Oncorhynchus kisutch | reverse complement strand
CAAAGACGACTTTAAACCATCCAACTCTATATACAAAGACGACTTTAAACCATCCAACTCTATATACAAAGACGACTTTTAAACAATTTCCACTGAAAATGTCACAAAAACACAACTAACCACGAGGCTAACTGTCGCCCCAGTTACTATAACCTACTTCCTACTTCCTACTTCCCTACCTACTACTTATTACTTGCTACTTCCTACTTCCTACTTGCTTGTTTACTTGAAGAACAGTGAGGATGTAAAGTTTCATAATAGAATTACAGTGTAATCTTTTATGTGACTAAGTTTTCCCAAAAACGCTTAAATATCTATTCTGAATTAAGATTCAAAAGTGTCTGCAGAAATAATCAGCTATGACATGAGACCTTGAGTTAGAAAAATATCCATCTAGCTTGGTTGTTGAAGAGGATTAACACCCAGTAACACAATGACGTTAACAGAAAGACATCATTTCTCCCTGATCTGTACTGTACAAAATACATAATTTTGGATATGTGATGTATTCCTTGTGATTTACCCCCCTGCACAAAACAAGACCACATTTGGTTGGTACGAATCGACCCAAATCTGAACCAATCATCAACATCTACATGTTTCACAAGATCACAAGACAGCACAGTAGAGTCCTTTAGAGTCCAGTAGAGTCCAGAAGAGTCCAGTAGAGTCCTTTAGAGTCCAGTAGAGTCCAGTAGAGTCCAGAAGAGTTCGGAAGAGTCCAGTAGAGTCCATTAGAGTCCCGTAGAGTCCAGTAGAGTCCAGTAGAGTTCAGTAGAGTCCAGTAGAGTCCAGAAGAGTCCAGTAGAGTCCAGTAGAGTCCATTAGAGTCCATTAGAGTCCCGTAGAGTCCAGAAGAGTCCAGTAGAGTCCAGTAGAGTCCATTAGAGTCCCGTAGAGTCCAGTAGAGTCCAGTAGAGTTCAGTAGAGTCCAGTAGAGTCCAGAAGAGTCCAGTAGAGTCCAGTAGAGTCCAGTAGAGTTCAGTAGAGTCCAGTAGAGTTCAGTAGAGTCCAGTAAAGTCCAGTAGAGTCCAGAAGAGTCCAGTAGAGTCCAGTAAAGGCATCTAAACCAAGGAATCGTGGCAGTAGTGGAGCAATTCAGAATCGGATGAAAAAACAGTCCTTCTGAACACCTCTTCCATGTATTATTCATGGCCATGTACAAAGCATAAGGAATACGACTGATGAGCTTTGTAACAACACCTCTCAGAGTACCGACAATCCTCCTTGATCTGTCTATCTGAGACCTGGCTTACGGAACAGGATCACGACTCCGTTGTGGATCTGCGTGGATACACAATCTTTCAAATGGACCGAAACATCAACTCTGGTAAGAGAAAAGGTTGTGGAATTCGGCCCATGTTATAACTAAGCACCAGGTCTGTACTAAAGACGTTGACCTCCTTGCTCTTAACCTACAGCCATACTAGCTGTCACGGGAAATAAATCAGCTCCAACTATTTATTGTTTACATCGCCCCCCTCCGCTGACACCCAAACAGCTGCCGTCTTGATTTATGACCTTGTATCCCAGGCTGAGACAGAGTCACCTGAAGCAGGAAGACTGATCCTGGGAGACTTTAACACGTGCAATCTATCTGAACATTTAGCATCATATCAGCAATATGTTACATGTCCTCCTGAAATGAAGCCTGTCTGGTCCTCTGTTAAAAACATCCCAGGTGAAGCCTGTCTGGTCCTCTGTTAAAAACATCCCAGGTGAAGCCTGTCTGGTCCTCTGTTAAAAACATCCCAGGTGAAGCCTGTCTGGTCCTCTGTTATGGTAACATCCCAGGTGAAGCCTGTCTGGTCCTCTGTTATGGTAACATCCCAGGTGAAGCCTGTCTGGTCCTCTGTTATGGTAACATCCCAGGTGAAGCCTGTCTGGTCCTCTGCTATGGAAACATCCCAGGTGAAGCCTGTCTGGTCCTCTGTTAAGGAAACATCCCAGGGGAAGCCTGTCTGGTCCTCTGTAATGGATACATCCCAGGTGAAGCCTGTCTGGTCCTCTGTTAAGGAAACATCCCAGGTGAAGCCTGTCTGGTCCTCTGTTAAGGAAACATCCCAGGTGAAGCCTGTCTGGTCCTCTGTTAAGGAAACATCCCAGGTGAAGCCTGTCTGGTCCTCTGTTAAGGATACATCCCAGGTGAAGCCTGTCTGGTCCTCTGTTAAGGAAACATCCCAGGTGAAGCCTGTCTGGTCCTCTGTTAAGGAAACATCCCAGGTGAAGCCTGTCTGGTCCTCTGTTAAGGAAACATCCCAGGTGAAGCCTGTCTGGTCCTCTGTTAAGGAAACATCCCAGGTGAAGCCTGTCTGGTCCTCTGTTATGGAAACATCCCAGGTGAAGCCTGTCTGGTCCTCTGTTAAGGAAACATCCCAGGTGAAGCCTGTCTGGTCCTCTGTTATGGAAACATCCCAGGTGAAGCCTGTCTGGTCCTCTGTTATGGAAACATCCCAGGTGAAGCCTGTCTGGTCCTCTGTTAAGGAAACATCCCAGGTGAAGCCTGTCTGGTCCTCTGTTATGGAAACATCCCAGGTGAAGCCTGTCTGGTCCTCTGTTAAGGATACATCCCAGGTGAAGCCTGTCTGGTCCTCTGTTATGGAAACATCCCAGGTGAAGCCTGTCTGGTCCTCTGTTAAGGAAACATCCCAGGTGAAGCCTGTCTGGTCCTCTGTTAAGGAAACATCCCAGGTGAAGCCTGTCTGGTCCTCTGTTAAGGAAACATCCCAGGTGAAGCCTGTCTGGTCCTCTGTTAAGGAAACATCCCAGGTGAAGCCTGTCTGGTCCTCTGTTAAGGAAACATCCCAGGTGAAGCCTGTCTGGTCCTCTGTTAAGGAAACATCCCAGGTGAAGCCTGTCTGGTCCTCTGTTAAGGAAACATCCCAGGTGAAGCCTGTCTGGTCCTCTGTTAAGGAAACATCCCAGGTGAAGCCTGTCTGGTCCTCTGTTATGGAAACATCCCAGGTGAAGCCTGTCTGGTCCTCTGTTAAGGAAACATCCCAGGTGAAGCCTGTCTGGTCCTCTGTTATGGAAACATCCCAGGTGAAGCCTGTCTGGTCCTCTGTTAAGGAAACATCCCAGGTGAAGCCTGTCTGGTCCTCTGTTAAGGAAACATCCCAGGTGAAGCCTGTCTGGTCCTCTGTTAAGGAAACATCCCAGGTGAAGCCTGTCTGGTCCTCTGTTAAGGAAACATCCCAGGTGAAGCCTGTCTGGTCCTCTGTTATGGAAACATCCCAGGTGAAGCCTGTCTGGTCCTCTGTTAAGGAAACATCCCAGGTGAAGCCTGTCTGGTCCTCTGTTAAGGAAACATCCCAGGTGAAGCCTGTCTGGTCCTCTGTTAAGGAAACATCCCAGGTGAAGCCTGTCTGGTCCTCTGTTATGGAAACATCCCAGGTGAAGCCTGTCTGGTCCTCTGTTAAGGAAACATCCCAGGTGAAGCCTGTCTGGTCCTCTGTTATGGAAACATCCCAGGTGAAGCCTGTCTGGTCCTCTGTTAAGGAAACATCCCAGGTGAAGCCTGTCTGGTCCTCTGTTAAGGAAACATCCCAGGTGAAGCCTGTCTGGTCCTCTGTTAAGGAAACATCCCAGGTGAAGCCTGTCTGGTCCTCTGTAATGGAAACATCCCAGGTGAAGCCTGTCTGGTCCTCTGTTAAGGAAACATCCCAGGTGAAGCCTGTCTGGTCCTCTGTTAAGGAAACATCCCAGGTGAAGCCTGTCTGGTCCTCTGTTAAGGAAACATCCCAGGTGAAGCCTGTCTGGTCCTCTGTAATGGAAACATCCCAGGTGAAGCCTGTCTGGTCCTCTGTTAAGGAAACATCCCAGGTGAAGCCTGTCTGGTCCTCTGTTAAGGAAACATCCCAGGTGAAGCCTGTCTGGTCCTCTGTAATGGAAACATCCCAGGTGAAGCCTGTCTGGTCCTCTGTTAAGGAAACATCCCAGGTGAAGCCTGTCTGGTCCTCTGTTAAGGAAACATCCCAGGTGAAGCCTGTCTGGTCCTCTGTTAAGGAAACATCCCAGGTGAAGCCTGTCTGGAAGATAGTCAACATCTTGACCAATCATAAACCGTGGGTTTATGGGTAACTCGGGAATTAAAACAGCTCCTCGTCCAACAGAAAAGAGTGTTAAAATCAGGTTGCTGTAAAGAGGAAAGAAAACGTTAAATGAGTTCACCTTTATTTAACCAGGTGGGCCAGTTGAGAACACCTTTATTTAACCAGGTGGGCCAGTTGAGTTCACCTTTATTTAACCAGGTGGGCCAGTTGAGAACACCTTTATTTAACCAGGTGGGCCAGTTGAGAACACCTTTATTTAACCAGGTGGGCCAGTTGAGAACACCTTTATTTCACCAGGTGGGCCAGTTGAGTTCACCTTTATTTAACCAGGTGGGCCAGTTGAGAACACCTTTATTTCACCAGGTGGGCCATTTGAGAACAAGTTCTCATTTACTCATTTGAGACCTGGCCAAGATAAAGCAAAGCAGTGCGACAAAAACAACACAGAGTTACACATTAACAAACGTACAGTCAATAACACAATAGGGAAAAATCTATATACATTGTATTCAGAGGCAACTCAAAAGCAAGATGGAGGAGTGCAAGTCAGCATACAAAGATACATCAGAAAACCTTTTCAAGGACAAGGACAGTAGGAAAGTCTGGCAAGGTTCACAAACCATCACAGGCTACAAACCATCACAAGATATAAACCATCACAGGCTACAAACCATCACAAGATATAAACCATCACAGGCTACAAACCATCACAGGCCACAAACCATCACAGGCCCCAAACCATCACAAGATATAAACCATCGCAGGCTACAAACTATCACAGGCTACAAACCATCACAGGCTACAAACCATCACAAGATATAAACCATCACAGGCTACAAAACCATCACAGGCTACAAACCATCACAGGCTACAAACCATCACAAGATATAAACCATCACAGGCTACAAACCATCACAGGCTACAAACCATCACAGGCTACAAACCATCACAGGCCACAAACCATCACAGGCCACAAACCATCACAGGCTACAAACCATCACAGACTACAAACCATCACAGACTACAAACGAAAGAGACATTGTATGACCGTCAAATGACCTTTGATTTTGCAAATGGTTTGAACAGTTTCTATTGTCGGTTTGACGTGTGATTTTACATCCCAGCAGGAAGTGGCCTTGGACAGTATAGACAGCATGCCAGCTGTTGATATACAGATCTCTGTGAATGACGTCAAGCAATGCTTTTAACGTGTCAACCCAGGACCATCATATGGTCCAGACGGCGTCAGCAGGCACTTCAGGCATGTGCAGACCAGCTGGCATCACCGTACCAGAAGCTGGTCCAGCTGTCACTGAACACTGGGATAATTCCAGACTTAGACAAGAAGTTGCTGATTGTCCCAGTACCTAAAAACAAAGAAGTACCGAAAGGGCCAATAGAAAAGAGCCAATAGAAAAGAGCCAATAGAAAAGAGCCAATAGAGAAGAGCCAATAGAAAAGAGCCAATAGAAAAGAGCCATAGAAAAGAGCCAATAGAAAAGAGCCAATAGAAAAGGGCCAATAGAAAAGAGCCAATAGAAAAGAGCCAATAGAAAAGAGCCAATAGAAAAGAGCCAATAGAAAAGAAGAATGTGGACCAGGGGGCGGGAAACTCCAGTCCTCCAGAGGGTCTGATTGGTGTCACACTCCCCCACCCCCCCGTCCCCCGTCCTGAGCAAACACAGCTGATTAATCACATTGTCTTCTAAACTGAAGATCATGAATAGGTGATTATTGGAGTCAGGTGTGTTAGCTGGGTGCTGGGGCAAACTGTGACAACAATCAGGCCCCTGAGGACTGGAATAACCCCCCGTAATGTAGCCCTGACATCTGTAGTCCTGACATCTGTAGCCCTGACATCTGTAGTCCTGACATCTGTAGTCCACCCGCTGTCTCCTTCATTTTCCTCCCCACATTCTCTCTCTCTCTCTCTCTCTCTCTCTCTCTCTCTCTCTCTCTCTCTCTCTCTCTCTCTCTCTCCCTCCCTGTCTCTCTCTGTCTCTCTCTATCTCTCTCTCTGTCTCTTTCTCTCTCTGTCTCTCTCTCTGACTCTCTCTGTCTCTCTCTCTGTCTCTTTCTCTCTCTGTCTCTGTCTCTCTCTCTGTCTCTCTCTCTCTCTTTCTCTCTCTCTCTCTCTCTCTCTCTCTCTCTCTCTCTCTCTCTCTCTCTTTCCCTCTCTCTGTCTCTGCCTCTCTCTCTCTCTCTGTCAATTCAATTCAAGGGGCTTTATTGACATGGGAAACATGTGTTAACATTGCCAAAGCAAGTGAGGTAGATAATATACAAAAGTGAAATAAACAATAAATCTCGCTCTCTCTCTCTCTCTCTCTCTCTCTCTGGCCATACTTAGATAATCAGATGTGAATTGGTGTTTTATATGTGAATAGAGGTTTATCTGTTCTCAGGGGCTGTGGTGGTTTGTGAGCTGAACATGTATATGGTTGTGGTGGTTTGTGAGCTGAGCATGTATATGGTTGTGGTGGTTTGTGAGCTGAGCATGTATATGGTTGTTGTGTTGGTGTTTATACGTGAATAGGCTTTTCCATTCAGTACATTTACAGGCGTTTGTATAATGCCTTTTCATATGACCTCACTAACTTCTGTCCCAAGGTGCAGTATACACTCTGTCCTCACACCTTACTGGTTAACACAGAAAACAACCCTTTCTCATGAAATATACAAGGCCTTGCTCTCTATCCTATTTCGTTTCATGCAAATGGATGAAAATGCAAAAAACATGTGATCCTGTTTTTGTCCTGGGTTGTTGTTGAACTGGTGTGACTGGGGTTAAAACCAGTTCCCCTTTTAATCTAGAACATGCCAGAGAGTGTTCGTTGACTTTATACTTCAAAGGTGTTGAATTATGCATAACCTCGTGTGGAGTCCAACCCATTAAGAAAGAACCTGTTATGCGTCTGAAATGGCTCCCTATTCCCTATATAGTGCACTACTTTAGACCAGAGCCCTATTCCCTATATAGTGCACTACGTTAGACCAGAGCCCTATTCCCTATATAGTGCACTACTTTAGACCAGAGCCCTATTCCCTATATAGTACACTACTTTAGACCAGAGCCCTATTCCCTATATAGTGCACTACGTTAGACCAGAGCCCTATTCCCTATATAGTGCACTACTTTAGACCAGAGCCCTATTCCCTATATAGTACACTACTTTAGACCAGAGCCCTATTCCCTATATAGTGCACTACGTTAGACCAGAGCCCTATTCCCTATATAGTACACTACTTTAGACCAGAGCCCTATTCCCTATATAGTGCACTACGTTAGACCAGAGCCCTATTCCCTATATAGTACACTACTTTAGACCAGAGCCCTATTCCCTATATAGTGCACTACGTTAGACCAGAGCCCTATTCCCTATATAGTACACTACTTTAGACCAGAGCCCTATTCCCTATATAGTGCACTACGTTAGACCAGAGCCCT
>NW_022262663.1:7500-25000 GCF_002021735.2 Oncorhynchus kisutch | reverse complement strand
TTTTCTATGATTTTCTATTTCTGTGTTTGGCCTGATATGGTTCTCAATCAGAGGCAGCTGTCAATCGTTGTCCCTGATTGAGAACCATATTTAGGTAGCCTGTTTTCCATTGTGTTTTGTGGTTGTTTTCAGTCTGTGTGTTTCTGCACCAGACAGAACTGTTTCGGTTGTTTCTTTGTGGTTTTGTTGTTCAGTTTGGATTATTATTAAAAATCATGAACATTTACCACGCTGCACCTTGGTCCTCACCTTCCTCCACCGACAACGGCCGTTACAGAGAGATGCGAGGGAGAAGGAGTGAGTGAGAGAGATGCGAGGGAGAAGGAGTGAGTGAGAGAGATGCGAGGGAGAAGGAGTGAGTGAGAGAGATGCGAGGGAGAAGGAGTGAGTGAGAGAGATGCGAGGGAGAAGGAGTGAGTGAGAGAGATGCGAGGGAGAAGGAGTGAGTGAGAGAGATGCGAGGGAGAAGGAGTGAGTGAGAGAGATGCGAGGGAGAAGGAGTGAGTGAGAGAGATGCGAAAGAGAAGGAGTGAGTGAGAGAGATGTGAGGGAGAAGGAGTGAGAGAGATGCGAGGGAGAAGGAGTGAGTGAGAGAGATGCGAGGGAGAAGGAGTGAGTGAGAGAGATGCGAGGGAGAAGGAGTGAGTGAGAGAGATGCGAGGGAGAAGGAGTGAGTGAGAGAGATGCGAGGGAGAAGGAGTGAGTGAGAGAGATGCGAGGGAGAAGGAGTGAGTGAGAGAGATGCGAGGGAGAAGGAGTGAGTGAGAGAGATGCGAGGGAGAAGGAGTGAGTGAGAGAGATGCGAGGGAGAAGGAGTGAGTGAGAGAGATGCGAGGGAGAAGGAGTGAGTGAGAGAGATGCGAGGGAGACGGAGTGAGTGAGAGAGATGCGAGGGAGAAGGAGTGAGTGAGAGAGATGCGAGGGAGAAGGAGTGAGTGAGTGAGATGCGAGGGAGAAGGAGTGAGTGAGAGAAATGCGAGGGAGAAGGAGTGAGTGAGAGAGATGCGAGGGAGAAGGAGTGAGTGAGAGAGATGCAAGGGAGAAGGAGTGAGTGAGAGAGATGTGAGGGAGAAGGAGTGAGTGAGAGAGATGCGAGGGAGAAGCAGTGAGTGAGAGAGATGCGAGGGAGGAGTGAGTGAGAGAGATGTGAGGGAGAAGGAGTGAGTGAGTGAGATGCGAGGGAGAAGGAGTGAGTGAGAGAGATGTGAGGGAGAAGGAGTGAGTGAGAGAGATGTGAGGGAGAAGGAGTGAGTGAGTGAGATGCGAGGGAGAAGGAGTGAGTGAGAGAGATGCGAGGGAGACGGAGTGAGTGAGAGAGATGCGAGGGAGAAGGAGTGAGTGAGAGAGATGCGAGGGAGAAGGAGTGAGTGAGTGAGATGCGAGGGAGAAGGAGTGAGTGAGAGAGATGCGAGGGAGAAGGAGTGAGTGAGAGAGATGCGAGGGAGAAGGAGTGAGTGAGAGAGATGCAAGGGAGAAGGAGTGAGTGAGAGAGATGTGAGGGAGAAGGAGTGAGTGAGAGAGATGCGAGGGAGAAGGAGTGAGTGAGAGAGATGCGAGGGAGAAGGAGTGAGTGAGAGAGATGCGAGGGAGAAGGAGTGAGTGAGAGAGATGTGAGGGAGAAGGAGTGAGTGAGTGAGATGCGAGGGAGAAGGAGTGAGTGAGAGAGATGTGAGGGAGAAGGAGTGAGTGAGAGAGATGCGAGGGAGAAGGAGTGAGTGAGAGAGATGCGAGGGAGAAGGAGTGAGTGAGAGAGATGCGAGGGAGAAGGAGTGAGTGAGAGGGATGTGGGTCCAAGCCCCTGTTCCCCTGCTGTTAAATCCCAACACAATACTGACTTGTTTACAGTGGGGGGCTCAGCTCAGCCAAAGCCCTACGGTAGATCCAGTACAGTACGCCTGCTCGTGACCAGCTTAAAACCACTTTCTCAATACGTTTTATTGCTCAGTGTCAAGTCAACACACAGTATAATGAGATGCTATGACTGCTTAGGAAACTCAGGGAGCTCAGAGCTAACCTGTCTGTCACCTACCTGGGCCCGTATTCACAAAGTGTCTCAGAGAAGGAGTGCTGATCTAGGATCAGGTCCTCCCTTTTATTCCTTTTGATGTCAAAGGCAGAACTGATTCTAGATCAGCTATCCTACTCTGAATACAGGTCCTGAGCTATTAGGGGACAGTATTAGTTGGAACTTAGCTCTACCTTCTCCCTGTGATACAGTGTTCTGGTTGGTCTTTCTCCCTGTGATACAGTGTTCTGGTTGGTCTTTCTCCCTGTGATACAGTGTTCTGGTTGGTCTTTCTCCCTGTGATACAGTGTTCTGGTTAGTCTTTCTCCCTGTGATACAGTGTTCTGGTTGGTCTTTCTCCCTGTGATACAGTGTTATGGTTGGTCTTTCTCCCTGTGATACAGTGTTCTGGTTGGTCTTTCTCCCTGTGATACAGTGTTCTGGTTGGTCTTTCTCCCTGTGATTCAGTGTGCTGGTTGTTCATACTAAAGTCATGTGTAGCTGAACATCTCTTCCTTATCTCTCTCCTGTCCTCTCCCCTCCCCTCCTCTCATCTCTCCTGTCCTCTCCTCACCTCTCCTCTCCTCTCATCTCCCCTCCCCTCCCCTCCCCTCATCTCTCGTCTCCTCACCTCTCATCTCCCCTCCCCTCCCCTCCCCTCCCCTCCCCTCCCCTCCCCTCCCCTCCCCTCCCCTCCCTCCCTCCCCTCCCCTCCCCTCCCCTCATCTTTCCTGTCCTCTCCTCACCTCTCATCTCCCCTCCCCTCCCCTCATCTCTCCTCTCCTCACCTCTCCTCTCCTCTCCTCATCCCTCCCCTCCCCTCCCCTCCCCTCCCCTCCCCTCCCCTCCCCTCCCCTCCCCTCCCCTCATCTTTCCTGTCCTCTCCTCACCTCTCATCTCCCCTCCCCTCCCCTCATCTCTCCTCTCCTCACCTCTCATCTCCTCTCCTCTCATCTCCCCTCCCCTCCCCTCATCTCTCCTCTCCTCACCTCTCATCTCCTCACCTCTCATCTCCTCACCTCTCCTCTCATAGCAGATTATTATCTCAGAGCTAAATTATTGACGAGGCTCTACATGGCCTCTACCTGTAATTAATGTCTGCTGTGTAGCTAGCGTAGCGTAATAGTCTGCTGTGTAGCTAGCCTAGCGTTAATAGTCTGCTTTGGAGCTAGCCTAGCGTTAATAGTCTGCTTTGGAGCTAGCCTAGCGTTAATAGTCTGCTGTGTAGCTAGCCTAGCGTTAATAGTCTGCTGTGGAGCTAGCCTAGCGTTAATAGTCTGCTGTGGAGCTAGCCTAGGTGGGTGAGAATGGAGAGGGATGGACAGAGGAGGGAGGGGGTCTTAGAGAAAGAGGACAGAATATGTGTGAGAATGAAGAGATATGGAAGGAGATTGAGACCAAGCAGAGAGAGAAAAAGAGAGAGAGCACTCCTGGCTCCAGCCATGTGGCTGTGGCTAGCTTTCATCTGAATACTGCCTTCCCAGCCTGCCTCTCTACCCTTGACCAAGGTCTTTTACCTAATGCAAGCAGGCTGGGAAGGCAGGAAAAAAAATACACTTCAATTTACATTGAAGGCAAGCTAAGAGGGTCAAAGAAATGAAAATATGAATTATGGAAACTGTGTGTGCATCTATTCCCTATATAGTGCAGTACTTTTGGGACGCGGACTATGAAACAGGGTGGGTCGGACAGATGGAAGGTCGTAATAATCAGAAGGTCTGCCTCTAGTTTGTTATGATTACAGGGTTGGCATATAACAGTTGGCTGTGCCAGAGAACTCACTCACACTCTCTTTCTCACTCACTCTGACTCTCACTCTCTGACTCTCACGCTTTCTCTCTCTCTCACACTCTTATTCTCTCACTCACTCACTCACTCACTCACTCACTCACTCACTCACTCACTCACTCACTCACTCACTCACTCACTCACTCACTCACTCACTCACTCACTCTCTCACTCTCTCTCTCACTCTCTCACTCTCTCTCTCACTCTCTCTCTCACTCTCTCTCTCTCTCACTCACTCTCTCACTCACTCACTCACTCACTCACTCACTCACTCACTCACTCACTCACTCACTCACTCTCTCACTCTCTCTCTCACTCTCTCACTCTCTCTCTCACTCTCTCTCTCACTCTCTCTCTCACTCACTCTCTCACTCTCTGACTCTCACGCTTTCTCTCTCTCTCACACTCTTATTCACTCACTCACTCACTCACTCACTCACTCACTCACTCACTCACTCACTCACTCACTCACTCACTCACTCTCTCACTCCCTCTCTCACTCTCTCACTCTCTCTCCCTCGATACTCTGTGATTGTACAGTACGTGATGTTCTGAAATGTCTCTGGTTTTGAGATTTCAGCTATTTCTGCCAGACAACATTTCTATTTTCCTTCAGAAATGCTATCAATAGCTTCAAAGCACCTCTCTCCCCTTGAAATGCTCAAAGACATGTAGCTAGCAGTGTACAACCACAATACCTGCCTGGCTACTGCTGTCTTCAGATCAGAGAGATATCGACCTTGGCCTAAACATCAGCGCCACAGGTACCTTCCACAAGGCTGAGAGATGAGGCTAGAAGGGCCTTCTATGCCATCAAAAGGAACATAAAATTCAACATATCAATTAGGATCTGGCTAAAAAATACTTGAATCAGTTATAGAACCCTTTATGGTAGTGAGGTCTGGGGTCTACTCACCAGCCAAGAATTCACAAAATGGGACAAATACCAAATTGAGACTCTGCCTACAGAATTCTGCAAAAATATCCTCTGTGTACAACGTAGAACACCAAATAATGCATGCAGAGCAGAATTAGGCCGATACCCGCTTATTTATCAAAATCCAGAAAAGAGCCGTTAAACTCTACAACCACCTAAAAGGAAGCGATTCCTAAACCTTCCATAACAAAGCCATCACCTACAGAGAGATGAACCTGGAGAAGAGTCCCCTAAGCAAGCTGGTCATGGGGCTCTGTTCACAAACACATACAGACCCCACAGAGCCCCAGGACAGCAGCACAATTAGACCCAACCAAATCATGAGAAAACAAAAATATAATTACTTGAAACATTTGACAGAATTAACAAAAAAACAGAGCAAACTAGAATGCTATTTGTCCCTAAACAGAGAGTACACAGTGACAGAATACCTAGCCGCTGTGACTGACCCAAACTTAAGGAAAGCTTTGACTATGTACAGACTCAGTGAGCATAGCCTTGCTATTGAGAAAGGCCGCCGTAGGCAGACCTGGCTCTCAAGAGAAGACAGGCTATGTGCTCACTGCCCACAAAATGAGGTGGAAACTGAGCTGCACTTCCTAACCTCCTGCCAAATGTATGACCATATTAGAGACACATATTTCCCTCAGATTACACAGACCCACAAAGAATTCAAAAACAAACCTGATTTTGATAAACTCCCATATCTACTGGGTGAAATTCCACAGTGTGTCATCACAGCAGCAAGATGTGACCTGTTGCCACAAGAAAAGGTCAACCAGTGAAGAACAAGCACCATTGTAAATACAACCCATATTTATGCTTATTTATTTTCCCCTTTGTACTTTAACTATTTGCACATCATTATAACACTGTATATATATAGGGGCGGCAGCGTAGTCTAGTGGTTAGAGCTTTGGACTAGTAACCGGAAGGTTGCGAGTTCAAACCCCCGAGCTGACAAGGTACAAATCTGTCATTCTGCCCCTGAACAGGCAGTTAACCCACTGTTCCTAGACCAGTTAACCCACTGTTCCTAGACCAGTTAACCCACTGTTCCTAGACCAGTTAACCCTGTGTTCCTAGGCCGTCATTGAAAATAAGAATTTGTTCTTAACTGACTTGCCTAGTTAAATAAAGGTAAAATAAAAATAGACATAATATGACATTTGAAATATCTTTAGTTCTTTAGGATCTTCTGTGAGTGTGATGTTCACTGTTCATTTTTTATGTTGACTTCCCTTCTGTTGATTTTCCATTTAGCTTTGGTAATGTGTAATATGTTTCCTCTGCCAATAAAGCCCTTGAATTGAATTGATATCTACTACTATATTCTGTAGAGGCCCCGTCCAGGATCTCTAGCTTTGTCCTTCGACCTCAGCGCTGCCAGGGTTCAAAGAGGTCACTTCCTGTCACGCAGAGAACAGGTCGCCGCTTCCACACCTCTCTCTCTCTCCACTGCTTCCAGGTCATCGCCACGGCGCCCAAAATAACTCGCCTGAACTAATTAGCGTAATTAATTTCACTTATAGCAGTTAATTATTTCACGATGATGAATAGAAGGGAGAAAAAAATAGGAAAGTGAACCTTGAAGAAGGGATCTAGGTAGAGGACAGGAGGAACGGGAGGAATCAGATGGAGTGTGTGTGTGTGTCTGTGTGTGTGTGTGTGTGTGGTGTGTGTGTGTGTGTGTGTGTGTGTGTGTGTGTCTGTGTGTGTGTGTGTGTGTGTGTCTGTGTCTGTGTCTGTGTCTGTGTGTGTGTGTGTGTGTCTGTGTGTGTGTGTGTGTGTGTGTGTGTGCGTGTGTGTGTGTGTGTGTGTGTGTGTGTGTGTACGTGTGTGTGTCTGTGTGTGTGTGTGTGTGTGTGTGTGTACGTGTGTGTGTCTGTGTGTGTGTGTGTGTGTGTGTGTGTGTCTGTGTCTGTGTCTGTGTCTGTGTCTGTGTCTGTGTGTGTGTGTCTGTGTGTGTGTGTGTGTGTGTGTGTGCGTGTGTGTGTGTGTGTGTGTACGTGTGTGTGTCTGTGTGTGTGTGTGTCTGTGTCTGTGTCTGTGTCTGTGTGTGTGTGTGTGTGTGTGTACGTGTGTGTGTCTGTGTGTGTGTGTGTGTGTCTGTGTCTGTGTCTGTGTGTGTGTGTGTGTGTGTGTGTCTGTGTGTGTGCGTGTGCGTATGTTTCTCATGGCCTGTATGCCCTCTACTCTCTCTGGGAAATAACTAAAGGGATGAACCTAATTAAAAGGAACTGACGCTCTGCTCAGCTCAGCCCCTCACACACTTTAAAAAGCTGGAGGTTTTTTCCCCTCGATATGCCAATGAGAAAAAAGGAAAACAGCTATCCGCTTTCCAGCTTTTGACTCAACAAGGTTCTCGCACCATAGAATCAAGGGCTTTTCCCTGGACGGCTAGTGGAGTGGTGGTGGAAACAGAGGTTTCAGAGGGCTACATTTGGCAGGATTACCTGTATCTGTGTTGCTGTCAATCATTGACTCGTCTACGGTGTTTCCATAGAAGCCACTCAGCAACAAGGCTCCTGGCAACAAGCCTAGGTGCTTGTTACTTAGTGTACACCAAGGCCTGCAGTCATACAGTTCCTCATAGGAGTGCTGATCTAGGATCAGTTTGGCACTTCCAATTCTAATTTATTGATTGGGGAAGCAGCTCTCAGTACACTTTATGTGTATGGGTTCAGAATTAGCAGGGTAGGTTCTGCTCTCACCTGGGCAATAGGATGTTTCTGGCATCCTCAGCCCTCTGTCTGGTCAGAGGGAGGACGCTGTGTTCCCCTCCAACCTCACCCCCTCGTCTCCAACCTCACCCCCTCGTCTGCACCCCTCCACTTTAACCCCCTCGTCTCCAACCTCACCCCCTCGTCTGCACCCCTCCACTTTAACCCCCTCGTCTGCACCCCTCCACCCTCACCCACTCGTCTCCACCTTCACCCCCTCGTCTGCACCCCTCCACTTTAACCCCCTCGTCTGCACCCCTCCACCTTAACCCCCTCGTCTCCACCCTTACCCCCTCGTCTGCACCCCTCCACCCTCACCCACTCGTCTCCACCTTCACCCCCTCATCTCCACCCTTACCCCCTCGTCTGCACCCCTCCACCCTCACCCCCTTGCCTCACCCCCCTCATTTCCACCCCTCACCCTCTCCTCTAACTCTGGAGAGTAGGTAGAAATACAGAGGGAATGTCTGTGTTCATATCAGAGAGAGAGAGAGAACTATAGACTGCGGTTCTTAGTTGTGTGTGAGAGATAGTGATGTTACGCGGTTCTATATTTAACACGCTGAGCAATGTTAAAGTTTATATACAGTAGAGCCTGTGCCTCTGTAACTATTCACAATCCCTCTTCTGACTGGGAAAGAGTCCAGGTTTTAAATACCAGGGCTCGCATTCAAACGCTGAATTTTCCTAGTGGATCTACAAGCAGGGTTATGTGTCCCAAATGCCGCCGTATTCCCTACGTAGTGCACTACTTTTCAACCAGCTCTGGTCTAAAGTAGTGCACTATATAGGGAATATGGTGCCATTTGGTACGCAGACATGGAATAGTGCTGAAATCACCCTCAGTTCCATTAACTTTAATATGGAAATGACACTGTTGAAATTACACTACAGCGGAATGTGTTAGTCACCCTGTAAAATGAGCGTGTGTGTGTGTGTGTGTGTGTGTGTGTGTGTGTGTGTGTCAGCTTTGAGACGGGTCTCTTTGCTGTAGCAGTAAATCCTGACGACTCCCGGTTCTCAGTCGTCTTCCCTTACATCCCGTCGACTCAGATTGAAAGATGACTTATCACGTTACGAGCATCAACTACACTGGTAAACACATCAACATGAGCTTTCACCATCACCAGCGAGCCACATTCATCTGAGCATTCTCCCTGAGTGATGAGGGGTGTTGCTTCTGTATCAGTGGAAGATTGATAGAGATTTAAGCCCCAGTGTGTGTTACTCTGAGATTTAAACCACAGTGTGTGTGTGTTACTCTGAGATTTAAACCACAGTGTGTGTTACTCTGAGATTTAGACCACAGTATGTGTGTGTTACTCCGAGATTTAAACCACAGTGTGTGTTACTCTGAGTAAACCCCAGTGTGTGTTCCTCGCCAGGTCGTAACTGAGCTGATGACGGTGTAGGATCTAAATGTTTCTTATCCCTCTCAGAAACAGAGAACAGAACATCACTACATCAGCTGATGAGCTGACAGGGGATGGGGAACCCTGGGGGGTCTGGAGAACCCTGGGGGGTCTGGAGAGACACAGGGATCCAGTGGTCTGGGGAACCCTGGGGGGTCTGGAAAACCCTGGGGGGGTCTGGAGAGACACAGAGATCCAGTGGTCTGGGGAACCCTGGGGGGTCTGGAGAACCCTGGGGGGTCTGGAGAACCCTGGGGGGTCTGGAGAGACACAGGGATCCAGTGGTCTGGAGAACCCTGGGGGGTCTGGAGAGACACAGAGATCCAGTGGTCTGGGGAACCCTGGGGGGTCTAGAGAGACACAGAGATCCAGTGGTCTGGGGAACCCTGGGGGGTCTAGAGAGACACAGGGATCCAGTGGTCCCCTCTATAATAGTGGAAGGCAGCACATCAAGTGTTTTGGGTTCCTGTATGTACAGCAGACTGAGCTATACCAGATACAGGAGGGGCACAGCATCATCCTTTATCTTCTGAGAGGTTGGCAACATGGCTGTGCCAAGGCCCTTCGACTTTCTCTTAGTTCAACATCAAACTCACACACAGAGACCCAGGTTCAGGCTCCATAGTGTTGGCTGACTCCACTGTCTTCAAATAGAATAGAGTGAGATGATGGCAGCCTGGCTAGCTGTAACTGGGATGGCATGGCTAGTCTAAATGTTTAGTTCCAACCTGCTCTAGGACAGGCTAATGGATTGGGGAGGAGAGGGAGGGAGGAATGTTGGGGAGGCTATCTGGGAACAGCTAACTCCTGCTGTTCTATAGGGCTGGGGTGTAGGGCTGGGGTATAGGACTGGGGTATAGGGCTGGGGTATAGGGCTGGGGTATAGGGCTGGGGTATAGGACTGGGGTATAGGGCTGGGTATAGGGCTGGGGTATAGGACTGGGGTATAGGGCTGGGGTATAGGGCTGGGGTATAGGACTGGGGTATAGGGCTGGGGTATAGGGCTGGGGTATAGGACTGGGGTATAGGACTGGGGTATAGGACTGGGGTATAGGGCTGGGGTATAGGACTGGGGTATAGGGCTGGGGTATAGGACTGGGGTATAGGGCTGGGGTATAGGGCTGGGGTATAGGACTGGGGTATAGGGCTGGGGTATAGGACTGGGGTATAGGGCTGGGGTATAGGACTGGGGTATAGGGCTAGGGTATAGGACTGGGGTATAGGGCTGGGGTATAGGACTGGGGTATAGGGCTTGGGGTATAGGACTGGGGTATAGGGCTTGGGGTATAGGACTGGGGTATAGGACTGGGGTATAGGGTATAGGGCTGGGGTATAAGGACTGGGGTATAGGGCTGGGGTATAGGACTGGGGTATAGGGCTGGGGTATAGGACTGGGGTATAGGCCTGGGGTATAGGACTGGGGTATAGGACTGGGGTATAGGGCTGGGGTATAGGACTGGGGTATAGGGCTGGGGTATAGGACTGGGGTATAGGGCTGGGGTATAGGACTGGGGTATAGGCCTGGGTATAGGACTGGGGTATAGGACTGGGGTATAGGGTATAGGGCTGGGGTATAGGACTGGGTATAGGGCTGGGGTATAGGACTGGGGTATAGGCCTGGGGTATAGGACTGGGGTATAGGACTGGGGTATAGGGTATAGGGCTGGGGTATAGGACTGGGGTATAGGACTGGGGTATAGGGCTGGGGTATAGGACTGGGGTATAGGACTGGGGTATAGGACTGGGGTATAGGGTATAGGGCTGGGGTATAGGACTGGGGTATAGGACTGGGGTATAGGGCTGGGGTATAGGACTGGGGTATAGGACTGGGGTATAGGGCTGGGGTATAGGACTGGGGTATAGGACTGGGGTATAGGACTGGGGTATAGGGTATAGGGCTGGGGTATAGGACTGGGGTATAGGACTGGGGTATAGGACTGGGGTATAGGACTGGGGTATAGGGCTGGGGTATAGGACTGGGGTATAGGGCTGGGGTATAGGACTGGGGTATAGGGCTGGGGTATAGGACTGGGGTATAGGACTGGGGTATAGGGTATAGGGCTGGGGTATAGGACTGGGGTATAGGACTGGGGTATAGGACTGGGGTATAGGACTGGGGTATAGGGCTGGGGTATAGGACTGGGGTATAGGGCTGGGGTATAGGACTGGGGTATAGGGCTGGGGTATAGGACTGGGGTATAGGGCTGGGGTATAGGCCTGGGGTGTATGGCTGGGGTATAGGGTATAGGGCTGGGGTATAAGACTGGGGTATAGGTCTGGGGTATAGGGTATAGGGCTGGGGTATAGGGATAGGGTATAGGGCTGGGGTATAGGACTAGGGTATAGGACTGGGGTATAGGGCTGGGGTATATACGGAACCTACCAGCTAATGTCCCAGTGAGTCACTAGAAATGGGATCCTAAAGGAACGTTTGTTTCAGTAGTTAGGATGCAATTTAATATAAGCAGGAATAATCAGTAACTTCAGTGGGGTTTGGAGTTGTGTAAAACGTGTACACACACACACACATGCACACACACACGCACACACACACACACACACATGCACGCGCACGCACGCGCACGCACGCACGCACATGCACGCACGCACGCACACACACACACACACACACACACACACACACACACACACACACACACACACACACACACACACACACACACACAGCAACAACACTCAGAGTGTGTATTTGAGTTGAGTAATGACGACCAGGGCTGTGTTCCAGATGGCCCCCTATTCCCTATATAGAGGCCTGTGGACCCTGGTCAGATGGCCCCCTATTCCCTGTATAGAGGCCTGTGGACCCTGGTCAGATGGCCCCCTATTCCCTGTATAGAGGCCTGTGGACCCTGGTCAGATGGCCCCCTATTCCCTATATAGAGGCCTGTGGACCCTGGTCAGATGGCCCCCTATTCCCTATATAGAGGCCTGTGGACCCTGGTCAGATGGCCCCCTATTCCCTGTATAGAGGCCTGTGGACCCTGGTCAGATGGCCCCCTATTCCCTGTATAGAGGCCTGTGGACCCTGGTCAGATGGCCCCCTATTCCCTATATAGAGGCCTTTGGACCCTGGTCAGATGGCCCCCTATTCCCTATATAGAGGCCTTTGGACCCTGGTCAGATGGCCCCCTATTCCCTGTATAGAGGCCTTTGGACCCTGGTCAGATGGCCCCCTATTCCCTATATAGAGGCCTTTGGACCCTGGTCAGATGACCCCCTATTCCCTGTATAGAGGCATGTGGACCCTGGTCAAATAGCCCCCTATTCCCTATATAGAGGCCTTTGGACCCTGGTCAAAAGGTCTGCACCATACACTGAATAGGGGGCATTTGCAACACCCCAGGCAGAGAGGATGTTTTCTCGGCTCCTGTAGAGAGGTAACGTGTGTGTGTGTGTGTGTGTGTGTGTGTGTGTGTGTGTGTGTGTGTGTGTGTGTGTGTGTGTGTGTGTGTGTGTGTGTGTGTGTGTGTGTGTGTGTGGAGGTGACGTATGGAGGGAGATCTTTCTCTTAGCCAAGCTGATCAGGTCACACACACCATAATCCTCTATCTGATTATCTCTCCAACCTCCTGGAGAGAGAACGAGAGGGACAGAGTCAGAGACTGAGGGATAGAGAGACAGAAGGAGGGTTAGAGAGAGAGGAGGGATAGAGAGAGAGAAGGAGGGATAGAGAGAGAGAAGGGATGGAGAGAGAGAAGGAGGGATAGAGAGAGAGGAGGGATAGAGAGAGTGGAGGGATAGAGAGAGAGAAAGAGGGATAGAAAGAGAGAGAAGGAGGGTTAGAGAGAGAGGAGGGATAGAGAGAGAGAAGGAGGGATAGAGAGAGGAGGGATAGAGAGAGAAGGAGAGAAGGGATGGAGAGAGAGAAGGAGGGATAGAGAGAGAGGAGGGATAGAGAGAGTGGAGGGATAGAGAGAGAGAAAGAGGGATAGAAAGAGAGAGAAAGAGGGTTAGAGAGAGAGGAGGGATAGAGAGAGAGAAGGAGGGATAGAGAGAGGAGGGATAGAGAGAGAGAGAGGAGGGATAGAAAGAGAGAGAAGGAGTGATGGAGAGAGAGAAGGAGGGATAGAGAGAGAGAAGGGATGGAGAGAGAGAATGAGGGATAGAGAGAGAGGAGGGATAGAGAGAGTGGAGGGATAGAGAGAGAGAAGGAGGGATAGAAAGAGAGAGAAGGAGGGTTAGAGAGAGGAGGGATAGAGAGAGAGAGGAGAGATATAAAGAGAGAGAAGGAGGGATAGAGAGAGAGAAGGAGGGATAGAGGGAGAGGAGGAGGGATTGAGTGAGAAACACCAGGCTCAAACCTCCTTCCTTAATATCCAAACACACACAGTCCAACTGTTGAATCCATCCTGCAACCTCCTGGAGAGGCTGACTAGATCACCTTGAACTATTCAACCTCCTGGAGAGGCTGACTAGATCACCCTGACCTCTTCAACCTCCTGGAGAGGCTGACTAGATCACCTTGAACTATTCAACCTCCTGGAGAGGCTGACTAGATCACCCTGAACTCTTCAACCTCCTGGAGAGGCTGACTAGATCACCCTGAACTCTTCAACCTCCTGGAGAGGCTGACTAGATCTCTCTGATTGCTGGGTAGATTTGGGTGTTTAGAGCTTAGTGCTGTTTACAGTGTGTGTGTGCGTGTGCGTGTGTGTGTGTGTGTGTGTGGGTCTCTGTGGATATGCTGGAGGGTGAGTCATGCATCAGTGAGTGTGGATGTCAGACACACACACACACACACACACACACACACACACACACACACACACACACACACACACACACACACACACACACACACACACACACACACACACACACACAGTGTGGTCCAGTCAGGTCCCTGTGCTCTGTGGGAGATCTGGAACACAGGGAGCGAGGCAGCCTCTCCTCTCCTCTCCTCTCCTCTCCTCTCCTCTCCTCTCCTCTCCTCTCCTCTCCTCTCCTCTCCTCTCCTCTCCTCTCCAGACATGACAAATGTACTGTGTACTCTGATAGAGGTAGTACTGAGTACTATACAGACATGACACATGTACTGTGTACTCGGATAGAGGTAGTACTGAGTACTATACAGACATGACACATGTACTGTGTACTCTGATAGAGGTAGTACTGAGTACTATACAGACATGACACATGTACTGTGTACTCTGATAGAGGTAGTACTGAGTACTATACAGACATGACACATGTACTGTGTACTCTGATAGAGGTAGTACTGAGTACTATACAGACATGACACATGTACTGTGTACTCTGATAGAGGTAGTACTGAGTACTATACAGACATGACACATGTACTGTGTACTCTGATTGAGGTAGTACTGAGTACTATACAGACATGAAACATGTACTGTGTACTCTGATAGAGGTAGTACTGAGTACTATACAGACATGACACATGTACTGTGTACTCTGATAGAGGTAGTACTGAGTACTATACAGACATGACACATGTACTGTGTACTCTGATAGAGGTAGTACTGAGTACTATACAGACATGACACATGTACTGTGTACTCTGATTGAGGTAGTACTGAGTACTATACAGACATGAAACATGTACTGTGTACTCTGATAGAGGTAGTACTGAGTACTATACAGACATGACACATGTACTGTGTACTCTGATAGAGGTAGTACTGAGTACAATACAAACATGACACATGTACTGTGTACTCTGATAGAGGTAGTACTGAGTACTATACAGACATGACACATGTACTGTGTACTCTGATAGAGGTAGTACTGAGTACAATACAAACATGACACATGTACTGTGCATTCAGAAAGTATTCAGACCCCTTGACTTTTTCCACAATTTGTTATGTTACAGCCTTATCCTAAAATGGATTATTCTTATTCTCATGAATCTACACACAATACCCCCCTCCTCCCTCTCTCTCGCTCTCGTTCACTTTCTTTCTCTCTTTCTCTCTCCCCCCTCTCTCTCTCTGTCTCTCTCTCTCTAACCCCCGTCTCTCTCTCTCCCCTATCTCTCTTTATCTCCTCTCTCTCTCTTTCTCTCTCTTTCAATCACACAGGCCTCATGGTGATTTCTCAGTGTGAATAAATCCTCTAGTCCTCTATTTCAGCAGCTCCACAGAAGGAGAGATAAATGATTTACTCCCTCCCTCCCTCCCTCCCTCTCTCTCTCCCTCCCTCCCTCCCTCCCTCCCTCCCTCCCTCCCTCCCTCCCTCCCTCCCTCCCTCCCTCCCTCCCTCCCTCCCTCCCTCCCTCCCTTTCTGCAAACATCCGTTCCCTCAGTTCCGTCAGAGAGGCTGGTGTGGGATATGAAATGTAGGACTTTACATTTGCTTTGGGAAATAGAATGTAATAATAAAATGTCACCACAAAAAATATATAAAAATTGTTTTCATATATCTGGAAACAGCGACGTATTAAATTACATATTTTATTGATTTATTTTTAGTCCCATATTGATATTTTTGTTGTTGTCCCATATTGATAAATTTTTAGTCATATGGGATGTGCTGCATTTATCCATCCCACTAATGATTTATTGACCCTCTTATATGTGATTTAGATATTTCAATATTGAAGCCAAATGTACATACTACTTGGCATTGATACACACCTGAAACATGGTGAACAATATGTATGTGATCTCCTAATGCCTGTGTCAGTTTGTAAGGCATACTGTTTGTGTAGCATACTGTTTGTGTAGCATACAGTTTGTGTAGCATACTGTTTGTGTAGCATCCGGTTTGTGTAGCATACGGTTTGTGTAGCATACGGTTTGTGTAGCATACGGTTTGTGTAGCATATGGTTGGTGTAGCATACGGTTTGTGTAGCATACGGTTTGTGTATCATACGGTTTGTGTAGCATACGGTTTGTGTAGCATACGGTTTGTGTAGCATACGTGTGACTTGAAAGCATAGGAGATCATCAGTTATGAGGATATGGGTGGTGACTCAGTGATGAGGATATGGGTGGTGACTCAGTGATGAGGATATGGGTGGTGACTCAGTGATGAGGATATGGGTGGTGACTCAGTGATGAGGATATGGGTGGTGACTCAGTGATGAGGACATGGGTGGTGACTCAGTGTTGAGGACATGGGTGGTGACTCAGTGATGAGGACATGGGTGGTGGCTCAGTGTTGAGGACATGGGTGGTGACTCAGTGATGAGGACATGGGTGGTGGCTCAGTGTTGAGGACATGGGTGGTGACTCAGTGATGAGGACATGGGTGGTGACTCAGTTATGAGGACATGGGTGGTGGCTCAGTGTTGAGGACATGGGTGGTGACTCAGTGTTGCACATCGTGATGGTATCAGTCACATCCCAGATGACTGATAAAGATTAGCGACTAAGACTGTATCAAATACACAAAACAAATAGTGAGCTGTATTGTATGACACAATAGAAATAATAGATACACTACCAGTCAACAGTTTGCACACACCTACTCATTCAAGGGGATTTTTCTTTATTTTGACTATTTTCTACATTGTAGAATAACGGTGAAGACATCCAATCTATGTAATAACATGTATGGAATCATGTAGTAACCCAATTGTTTTTAAACAAATCAAAATATATTTGAGATCCTTCGAAGTAGCCACCCTTTGCCTTGCTGACAGCTTTGCACACTCATGGCATTCTCTCAACCAGCTTCATGAGGTAGTCACCTGGAATGCATTTCAATTAACAGGTGTGCCTAAAATTTCATTTTGTGGAATTTCTTTCCTTCTTCATGCGTTTGAGCCAATCTGTCACGACTTCCGCCGAAGTTGGTGCCTCTCCTTGTTCGGGCGGCGTTCGGCTTTGTTGCTCATCTTTATAAAAGGCGACAGTAATGCAGGATGTGACTGTATGTACAGCCTTTGTATAGAAAATGTATGTAGAAATGTGAAATTGATGGTCCCTGTGCGTTTTATGTGTTTTTGTGGTCACCTATAGTGGCTATTTTGTGTGTGTTTTTGTAGTGGCCATTTCCTGTGTGTTTTAGTAGTAACCATTTCCTGTGTGTTTTAGTGGTGGCCATTTCCTGTGTATTTTAGTAGTGACCATTTCCTGTGTGTTTTAGTAGTGGCCATTTCCTGTGTGTTTTAGTAGTGGCCATTTCGTGTGTGTTTTAGTGTGTTTTAGTGTGTTTTAGTGTGTGTGTGTGTGTGTTTTAGTGTGTGTGTGTGTGTGTTTTAGTGTGTGTGTGTGTGTTTTAGTGTGTGTGTGTGTGTGTGTGTGTGTGTGTGTGTGTGTGTGTTTTAGTGTGTGTGGGTGTGTTTTAGTGTGTGTGTGTGTGTGTGTTTTAGTGTGTGTGTGTGTGTGTGTGTGTGTGTTTTAGTGTGTGTGTGTGTGTGTGTGTGTGTGTGTGTGTGTGTTTTAGTGTGTGTGTGTGTGTGTTTTAGTGTGTGTGTGTGTGTGTGTGTGTGTGTGTGTGTGTGTGTGTGTTTTAGTGTGTGTGTGTGTGTGTGTGTGTGTGTGTGTTTTAGTGTGTGTGTGTGTGTGTGTGTGTGTGTGTGTGTGTGTGTGTGTGTGTGTTTTAGTGTGTGTGTGTGTGTGTGTGTTTTAGTGTGTGTGTGTGTGTGTGTGTTTTAGTGTGTGTGTGTGTGTGTGTGTGTGTGTTTTAGTGTGTGTGTGTGTG
>NW_022262662.1:0-43013 GCF_002021735.2 Oncorhynchus kisutch | reverse complement strand
GGGAACAAAGACTTGGGGAGGAGCAACTAAAAGCAGCAGGTGAGGGAGTGGTTACAGACCAAGAGTCCTGATCAGTAAAGGCTTTGTTTTTTTTAAACTATTTTAGTCTCAGATCAATCTTTAAAAAATCTCAAGGTCAATTCTATTTCAAGTTCTACATCTCCAAATAAAGTTGAAAATCACAGCAATATCTAGGGGTGTTTTTTGAGGGTCTGAACTCTGTTTGACCCCAACCATGACCAGAACCTTCAGAGGGGTTTGTATCTATATATGAGGCCTCTCATAACTTTGTATTGTGCTCGCTTTGGCAGCACATATACTAAAATTGGATCGATACAGAGAAGATTAGCATGGCCCCTGCGAAAGGATGACACGCAAATCCGTGAAGCGCTCCTTATTTTCCTCACACGTCGAGAAATTGGAACCAACAGAGAAGATTGGGGCTAGTGACCCGGGGAGAATAAATGGCCATTCCCCTCAGTCTAGTCTAAGGGGAGGGGAATGCTGGATGAGAGAAGAAGCTCAGTCTACAGTAGAATGACAGGAACATTTGTGAAGCCTTCCTTATTTTGAAATGGGGAGTGAGACAAGGTTGCAGCCTGAGACCAACTTTATTCAACATGTAGACAAATAATTGGCGAGTTAGGCACGGTTGCAGTCTGAGTTCAACTTTATTCAAAGTTTAGAAATGAATTGGGGAGTGAGACAAGGTTGCACTCCGAGTCCAACTGTATTCAATATCTACAAATGAATTGGAGAGAGACTTGGGTTTCAATTTTAGTCCAGTTGTATTAAACACAACAAACTTGAATGTCACAACATTTTAAACAGACATCAAAGTCAAGACTCAGACTCTCTCTCCCTCTACTAATTGGGGAGTTAGTTATAAGTATCCTTGGCCAGGCCATGTTGCAGAAAACGGGGGAGGGTGGGAAGTGGTCGGGGCAGGGGAACAAAGACTTGGGGAGGAGCAACTAAAAGCAGCAGGTGAGGGAGTGGTTACAGACCAAGAGTCCTGAATCAGTAAAGGCTTTGTTTTTAACTATATTTTAGTCTAAGATCAATCTTTAAAAAAATCTCAAGTCAATTCTATTTCAAGTTCTACATCTCCAAATAAAGTTGAAACATCACAGCAATATTCTAGGGGTGGGTTTTTGAGGGTCTGAACTCTGTTTGACCCCAACCATGACCAGAACCTTCAGAGGGGTTGTGATCTATATATGAGGGCCTCTCATAACTTGTATTGTGCTCGCTTTGGCAGCACATATACTAAATTGGATCGATACAGAGAAGATTAGCATGGACCCCTGCGAAAGGATGACACGCAAATCCGTGAAGCGCTCCTTATTTTCCTCACACGTCGAGAAATTGGAACCAAACAGAGAAGATTGGGCGGTAGTGACCCGGGGAGAATAAATGGTCCATTCCCCTCAGTCTAGTCTAAGGAGGAGGGGAAATGCTGGATGAGAGAAGAAGCTCAGTCTACAGTAGAATGACAGGAACATTTGTGAAGCCTTCCTTATTTTGAAATGGGGAGTGAGACAAGGTTGCAGCCTGAGACCAACTTTATTCAACATGTAGACAAATAATTGGCGAGTTAGGCACGGTTGCAGTCTGAGTTCAACTTTATTCAAAGTTTAGAAATGAATTGGGGAGTGAGACAAGGTTGCACTCCGAGTTCCAACTTTATTCAATATCTACAAATGAATTGGAGAGAGACTTGGGTTCAATTTTAGTCCAGTTGTATTAAACACAACAAACTTGAATGTCACAACATTTTAAACAGACATCAAAGTCAGACTCAGACTCTCTCTCCCTCTACTAATTGGGGAGTTAGTTATAAGTATCCTTGGCCAGGCCATGTTGCAGAAAACGGGGGAAGGGTGGGAAGTGGTCGGGGCAGAGAGGAACAAACACTTGGGGAGGAGCAACTAAAAGCAGCAGGTGAGGGAGGGGTTACAGACCAAGAGTCCTGAATCAGTAAAGGCTTTGTTTTTAAACTATATTTTAGTCTAAGATCAATCTTTAAAAAATCTCAAGTCAATTCTATTTCAAGTTCTACATCTCCAAATAAAGTTGAAACATCACAGCAATATTCTAGGGGTGGTTTTTGAGGGTCTGAACTCTGTTTGACCCCAACCATGACCAGAACCTTCAGAGGGGTTGTGATCTATATATGAGGGCCTCTCATAACTTTGTATTGTGCTCGCTTTGGCAGCACATATACTAAAATTGGATCGATACAGAGAAGATTAGCATGGCCCCTGCGAAAGGATGACACGCAAATCCGTGAAGCGCTCCTTATTTTCCTCACACGTCGAGAAATTGGAACCAAACAGAGAAGATTGGGCGGTAGTGACCCGGGGAGAATAAATGGTCCATTCCCCTCAGTCTAGTCTAAGGAGGAGGGGAAATGCTGGATGAGAGAAGAAGCTCAGTCTACAGTAGAATGACAGGAACATTTGTGAAGCCTTCCTTATTTTGAAATGGGGAGTGAGACAAGGTTGCAGCCTGAGACCAACTTTATTCAACATGTAGACAAATAATTGGCGAGTTAGGCACGGTTGCAGTCTGAGTTCAACTTTATTCAAAGTTTAGAAATGAATTGGGGAGTGAGACAAGGTTGCACTCCGAGTCCAACTTTATTCAATATCTACAAATGAATTGGAGAGAGACTTGGGTTCAATTTTAGTCCAGTTGTATTAAACACAACAAACTTGAATGTCACAACATTTTAAACAGACATCAAAGTCAGACTCAGACTCTCTCTCCCTCTACTAATTGGGGAGTTAGTTATAAGTATCCTTGGCCAGGCCATGTTGCAGAAAACGGGGGAAGGGTGGGAAGTGGTCGGGGCAGGGGAACAAAGACTTGGGGAGGAGCAACTAAAAGCAGCAGGTGAGGGAGTGGTTACAGACCAAGAGTCCTGAATCAGTAAAGGCTTTGTTTTAAACTATATTTTAGTCTAAGATCAATCTTTAAAAAATCTCAAGTCAATTCTATTTCAAGTTCTACATCTCCAAATAAAGTTGAAACATCACAGCAATATTCTAGGGGTGGTTTTTGAGGGTCTGAACTCTGTTTGACCCCAACCATGACCAGAACCTTCAGAGGGGTTGTGATCTATATATGAGGGCCTCTCATAACTTTGTATTGTGCTCGCTTTGGCAGCACATATACTAAAATTGGATCGATACAGAGAAGATTAGCATGGCCCCTGCGAAAGGATGACACGCAAATCCGTGAAGCGCTCCTTATTTTCCTCACACGTCGAGAAATTGGAACCAAACAGAGAAGATTGGGCGGTAGTGACCCGGGGAGAATAAATGGTCCATTCCCCTCAGTCTAGTCTAAGGAGGAGGGGAAATGCTGGATGAGAGAAGAAGCTCAGTCTACAGTAGAATGACAGGAACATTTGTGAAGCCTTCCTTATTTTGAAATGGGGAGTGAGACAAGGTTGCAGCCTGAGACCAACTTTATTCAACATGTAGACAAATAATTGGCGAGTTAGGCACGGTTGCAGTCTGAGTTCAACTTTATTCAAAGTTTAGAAATGAATTGGGGAGTGAGACAAGGTTGCACTCCGAGTCCAACTTTATTCAATATCTACAAATGAATTGGAGAGAGACTTGGGTTCAATTTTAGTCCAGTTGTATTAAACACAACAAACTTGAATGTCACAACATTTTAAACAGACATCAAAGTCAGACTCAGACTCTCTCTCCCTCTACTAATTGGGGAGTTAGTTATAAGTATCCTTGGCCAGGCCATGTTGCAGAAAACGGGGGAAGGGTGGGAAGTGGTCGGGGCAGGGGAACAAAGACTTGGGGAGGAGCAACTAAAAGCAGCAGGTGAGGGAGTGGTTACAGACCAAGAGTCCTGAATCAGTAAAGGCTTTGTTTTTAAACTATATTTTAGTCTAAGATCAATCTTTAAAAAATCTCAAGTCAATTCTATTTCAAGTTCTACATCTCCAAATAAAGTTGAAACATCACAGCAATATTCTAGGGGTGGTTTTTGAGGGTCTGAACTCTGTTTGACCCCAACCATGACCAGAACCTTCAGAGGGGTTGTGATCTATATATGAGGGCCTCTCATAACTTTGTATTGTGCTCGCTTTGGCAGCACATATACTAAAATTGGATCGATACAGAGAAGATTAGCATGGACCCTGCGAAAGGATGACACGCAAATCCGTGAAGCGCTCCTTATTTTCCTCACACGTCGAGAAATTGGAACCAAACAGAGAAGATTGGGCGGTAGTGACCCGGGGAGAATAAATGGTCCATTCCCCTCAGTCTAGTCTAAGGAGGAGGGGAAATGCTGGATGAGAGAAGAAGCTCAGTCTACAGTAGAATGACAGGAACATTTGTGAAGCCTTCCTTATTTTGAAATGGGGAGTGAGACAAGGTTGCAGCCTGAGACCAACTTTATTCAACATGTAGACAAATAATTGGCGAGTTAGGCACGGTTGCAGTCTGAGTTCAACTTTATTCAAAGTTTAGAAATGAATTGGGGAGTGAGACAAGGTTGCACTCCGAGTCCAACTTTATTCAATATCTACAAATGAATTGGAGAGAGACTTGGGTTCAATTTTAGTCCAGTTGTATTAAACACAACAAACTTGAATGTCACAACATTTTAAACAGACATCAAAGTCAGACTCAGACTCTCTCTCCCTCTACTAATTGGGGAGTTAGTTATAAGTATCCTTGGCCAGGCCATGTTGCAGAAAACGGGGGAAGGGTGGGAAGTGGTCGGGGCAGAGGAACAAAGACTTGGGGAGGAGCAACTAAAAGCAGCAGGTGAGGGAGGGGTTACAGACCAAGAGTCCTGAATCAGTAAAGGCTTTGTTTTTAAACTATATTTTAGTCTAAGATCAATCTTTAAAAAATCTCAAGTCAATTCTATTTCAAGTTCTACATCTCCAAATAAAGTTGAAACATCACAGCAATATTCTAGGGGTGGTTTTTGAGGGTCTGAACTCTGTTTGACCCCAACCATGACCAGAACCTTCAGAGGGGTTGTGATCTATATATGAGGGCCTCTCATAACTTTTTATTGTGCTCGCTTTGGCAGCACATATACTAAAATTGGATCGATACAGAGAAGATTAGCATGGCCCCTGCGAAAGGATGACACGCAAATCCGTGAAGCGCTCCTTATTTTCCTCACACGTCGAGAAATTGGAACCAAACAGAGAAGATTGGGCGGTAGTGACCCGGGGAGAATAAATGGTCCATTCCCCTCAGTCTAGTCTAAGGAGGAGGGGAAATGCTGGATGAGAGAAGAAGCTCAGTCTACAGTAGAATGACAGGAACATTTGTGAAGCCTTCCTTATTTTGAAATGGGGAGTGAGACAAGGTTGCAGCCTGAGACCAACTTTATTCAACATGTAGACAAATAATTGGCGAGTTAGGCACGGTTGCAGTCTGAGTTCAACTTTATTCAAAGTTTAGAAATGAATTGGGGAGTGAGACAAGGTTGCACTCCGAGTCCAACTTTATTCAATATCTACAAATGAATTGGAGAGAGACTTGGGTTCAATTTTAGTCCAGTTGTATTAAACACAACAAACTTGAATGTCACAACATTTTAAACAGACATCAAAGTCAGACTCAGACTCTCTCTCCCTCTACTAATTGGGGAGTTAGTTATAAGTATCCTTGGCCAGGCCATGTTGCAGAAAACGGGGGAAGGGTGGGAAGTGGTCGGGGCAGGGGGACAAAGACTTGGGGAGGAGCAACTAAAAGCAGCAGGTGAGGGAGGGGTTACAGACCAAGAGTCCTGAATCATTAAAGGATTTGTTTTTAAACTATATTTTAGTCTAAGATCAATCTTTAAAAAATCTCAAGTCAATTCTATTTCAAGTTCTACATCTCCAAATAAAGTTGAAACATCACAGCAATATTCTAGGGGTGGTTTTTGAGGGTCTGAACTCTGTTTGACCCCAACCATGACCAGAACCTTCAGAGGGGTTGTGATCTATATATGAGGGCCTCTCATAACTTTGTATTGTGCTCGCTTTGGCAGCACATATACTAAAATTGGATCGATACAGAGAAGATTAGCATGGCCCCTGCGAAAGGATGACACGCAAATCCGTGAAGCGCTCCTTATTTTCCTCACACGTCGAGAAATTGGAACCAAACAGAGAAGATTGGGCGGTAGTGACCCGGGGAGAATAAATGGTCCATTCCCCTCAGTCTAGTCTAAGGAGGAGGGGAAATGCTGGATGAGAGAAGAAGCTCAGTCTATAGTAGAATGACAGGAACATTTGTGAAGCCTTCCTTATTTTGAAATGGGGAGTGAGACAAGGTTGCAGCCTGAGACCAACTTTATTCAACATGTAGACAAATAATTGGCGAGTTAGGCACGGTTGCAGTCTGAGTTCAACTTTATTCAAAGTTTAGAAATGAATTGGGGAGTGAGACAAGGTTGCACTCCGAGTCCAACTTTATTCAATATCTACAAATGAATTGGAGAGAGACTTGGGTTCAATTTTAGTCCAGTTGTATTAAACACAACAAACTTGAATGTCACAACATTTTAAACAGACATCAAAGTCAGACTCAGACTCTCTCTCCCTCTACTAATTGGGGAGTTAGTTATAAGTATCCTTGGCCAGGCCATGTTGCAGAAAACGGGGGAAGGGTGGGAAGTGGTCGGGGCAGGGGGACAAAGACTTGGGGAGGAGCAACTAAAAGCAGCAGGTGAGGGAGGGGTTACAGACCAAGAGTCCTGAATCATTAAAGGCTTTGTTTTTAAACTATATTTTAGTCTAAGATCAATCTTTAAAAAATCTCAAGTCAATTCTATTTCAAGTTCTACATCTCCAAATAAAGTTGAAACATCACAGCAATATTCTAGGGGTGGTTTTTGAGGGTCTGAACTCTGTTTGACCCCAACCATGACCAGAACCTTCAGAGGGGTTGTGATCTATATATGAGGGCCTCTCATAACTTTGTATTGTGCTCGCTTTGGCAGCACATATACTAAAATTGGATCGATACAGAGAAGATTAGCATGGCCCCTGCGAAAGGATGACACGCAAATCCGTGAAGCGCTCCTTATTTTCCTCACACGTCGAGAAATTGGAACCAAACAGAGAAGATTGGGCGGTAGTGACCCGGGGAGAATAAATGGTCCATTCCCCTCAGTCTAGTCTAAGGAGGAGGGGAAATGCTGGATGAGAGAAGAAGCTCAGTCTATAGTAGAATGACAGGAACATTTGTGAAGCCTTCCTTATTTTGAAATGGGGAGTGAGACAAGGTTGCAGCCTGAGACCAACTTTATTCAACATGTAGACAAATAATTGGCGAGTTAGGCACGGTTGCAGTCTGAGTTCAACTTTATTCAAAGTTTAGAAATGAATTGGGGAGTGAGACAAGGTTGCACTCCGAGTCCAACTTTATTCAATATCTACAAATGAATTGGAGAGAGACTTGGGTTCAATTTTAGTCCAGTTGTATTAAACACAACAAACTTGAATGTCACAACATTTTAAACAGACATCAAAGTCAGACTCAGAGACTTTTTTTTTTTTTTACAAAAAATAATTTATTTACCATCAATACCATTCATTCTTTTACAAAATCATAATTCTAATTCTCATTCATTCTTAATTCAAATTATTTACAAAATACACCAAAACAAAAACCTCAGGGGAGCATCGTCCCTCCCCGTCATACCTAACCAATACCTAACCCTTCCCTATCTTCCCTTCCCTAATCTATCCCCTTACAAACCTCACTCTAACACTCCCAGCCCTAATCCCCCCTTCCACCTCTCCCGTGCCGCATGCTGCCCCCACTTTATCTCCTCCCTCCTCATCCTCCCCCTCACTTCACCTTCCACCCTCCTCACTATCCCTTCCACCCCCCAATCTCTCTCCCTGTCTTAACTAAATTCTGCCTGGCTTCCCACAGCCCCCTTTTAAAGAGACTCATGAGAAGCCAGAGCAGAAACCTGTCCCTTTCCGTTCCCCTCGCTCTCCCTACGCCTCGCTCTAACCTAGCCCAAGTCAGCAAAAAATCGCTCCTAACCATACCTAGCAACACCCGTGCCCTAGCCCAGACTAGTCCGGCAAAGGCACAGTCCCAGAAGGCATGGCGCACAGTCTCCTCCCTGCCACAAGCAGATCTTGGACAGGTGGAGGATCGCGACAAACTATGCCGGTACATAATGGCACGTACCGGCAAGCACTTATGGAGGCTCAACCAATTCAGGTCCTTGAGCCTGTTGTCCAGGCCCCGCGCCTGCACTCCCTCCCAGACCACTGACGAGATGCCCGCTACAGGCGCAGGACTCCCTGCCTGCCTGACCTCCTCGTACAGGTGCCTGTGATCTAAACCTACTCGGGCAACTTCAACCTCGGGGTGCGCACGCAGCCACTTAGCCGCATGGCCAAAGTGCCACGGCAGCTGTTCCGCCCGAGGACCCGCGTTAGACCACACCATTACGCTTCTCGCCTGATACGAGAAGAACACCCGCAGGAGGTAACCGGACGGGTGTATAACCGGACGAGCAAGCTCCGTCAACAGGAAAGAAACAAAAATGGCGTCTAGCTTGAGGGGGAGATGTGGTACCCCCCTACCTCCCTCCCCGATGGGACAGAGCATGCGCACCCTGGCGACACACTCGTACCTGCCACCCCACATGAACTGAAACACGAGCCTCACTAGATACCTTCTCAGACAAGCCGGCAATGGGTAGATGTACGCCAAGTACAAAAGAGATGGCAATACATCCACCTTTAGGACCAGGACCTTACCTATAAAAGACAAAGACCTAGCCTTCCACATTGCTAGCTTCCTCTGAACAACTGCGATACCCATGTTCCAGTTCAGCGTCGCTGAGCCGGAGGTCTCAAAATGGACCCCGAGAATCCTCAGGGCCCCCTCACAGAGAGATAACCCCCCGGGCACATCCGTCCTACCGCGCCATCTTCCGAAAAACTTAACGGAAGACTTTGCATGATTCAGAACCGCCCCCGACGCTCGGGTGAAATCCCCAATGATGGCAAGGGACCTTGTCAAGCACGAGTCCTTGCATAGCAGCAAGGAAGTGTCGTCGGCGTACTGCGTCATCTTAACACGCAGCCCACCGCTTCCAGGGATCAACAAACCCTCCACCCCTGTGTCTGCCCTAATGGCAGCCCCCAGAGGCTCCATGTACAGAACGAAGAGGAGAGCCGAGAGTGGGCATCCCTGCCTGACCCCAGACGAGAGGTCAAAAACGTCACCTAAGTGACTATTTACACTTACTCGGCACCCCGCTCCGACATATAATGCACGGATCCATCCTATGTACTTCTCCCCAAATCCTAATCTACCTAACACCCTGAATAGAAAAGATCTATTCACGCGATCAAAGGCTTTCGCCTGATCTAGCGCTGCTACCATTAAAGGCAGCCCTCTATCTTCAACCCAGGCGATGGAGTCCCTAATCAACTGTAGGTTCCATCGAATAGAGCGGCCCTCAACCCCACACGTCTGATCCTCGTGAACGACGTAGGGAAGGGCTGTGCGCAACCGATCCGCTAAGACCTTTGCAAGTAGCTTGTACTCTACGCACAGCATGGTCAACGGCTGCCAGTTGCCAAGGTCAGTTGCTTCCCCCTTCTTATAAAGAAGTGACAGCACACCAACAGCCATTGAACCCCCCGGGACCCCCCGTCTCAAGGATGGCCTTCAAGACTTCGAGGACCACTGGCCCAAGTATACCCCAAAACTTGAGGTAAAACTCAGCCGGCAGTCCATCCATCCCAGGCACCTTCCCTTTTCCCATCCTCCTAAGAGCGCTCTCAACCTCTTCTAGTGAGATCTGGGCCTCCATCACGTCTCTAATGTCCTCCGGCAACCGCCGGGACAAGTGTTCTAAAAACACGTTTCCCTGCTCTACATCTATTTCCCTTTCCTTAAATAAACTTCGGAAATGATCAGTTGCCACCCTGACCATTTCCTCTGGTTTACTTACTACACTACCGTTTTCTTCCCTAACGCCATACATTACCTTCCTACTCTGCCTGGCCCTAACCGACTTAAAGAACATAGCGGAACAAGTCTCATTATGTTCTAGAAAGCCACTATGCGCACGCTCCAGAAAAGCTCGAGCCTTCTGCTCCTGCAGCTCCCTGAGCTGCGCCTTTAGGGCTGCGAATCTCTCCCAGTCAATTGACCCGCCGAGGTTGCCTGCCTCGTACTCAAGTTCAACTAACCTTTGGATACGATCCACCTCCCTCCTTTCCTCCCTTTTTTTCCTTTTACAATATCCTATTATAAAAGCCCTAATTCTCACCTTCACTAAATCCCACCACTCTAACACCCCCTCGCACATAGACCGGAGGCCGTCAAGCCTTCGAAAGAAACAAAAAAATGCGTCAACGAAAGCCTGCTCCTCCAGTATACCCCGATCTAGCTTCCAGTACCCCCTACCGAAGAGGCAGACTGGCGACCCCACCTGCAGGAACACCCCGTCGTGATCCGTGAAGACACAGGCAACAGGCGCCCAGACAACTGACCCAAAGATCTGGATATAAAAATGTAGTCGAGCCTCCGCGCAACCCCCCCTGGAGTTGCGCCATGTAGGACCGACCATTACCGGAGTAGTATGCAGGCCGCCATCAACCAGACCATGGCAAGCCATTAGCCCGGTGATTGCGCCTGCACTACTATCACCACCTACCCCTAAATCTATATTAAAGTCCCCTCCTATCACCAAGTGCCTATTTGTGACACACAAGGGCGCCAGACAGTCCACCATCTCCCTTCTGTCTGCCGCCACCTGTGGCCCATATACCCCAATTAACCTATACCTAGCTTCTCTATACACTACATCTATCCCCAATACTCTACCCTGCATTACAACAAATGTGCTCTCTACCTTAATTTCTCTATTCCCACACAAAATCCCTACCCCTGTAGAGTGCACCCCTCCTATGCCCCAAAAAGATTTCCCTTTATCCCACTCTCTCCTAAATCTAACCACATCCCCACCATCCCTCAGGTGAATCAAAACCCACCCCCTCTAAATAACTAAATACCGCCCTCCTTTTAACAAAATCCCTTAACCCTCTAACATTTAAACTAAAAAAAGAAACAGACATATTTATTTAATCATACTAACAATCTAACCCAAAACCCAAAGAAAAAACAGGAGACTCACCCGATGCTCCACTGGTCCATCTCCACCGGCGGGGACGTCCTCTCTCCTCCTGACGCCCCCCCGTCCTCCTCCATCTCCCCAACCCAGGATGCAGGCAGTGTGTTAGGCCTATTGCCCTGCATCCTGGGTTCCTCCCCATCCTCCAACCCCCCCTCCCTGTCTGCCTCGGGGCTGAGTGCAGGGGATCCCATCTCCTCAAACAGGAGTTGAGATCCCTCCGACAAACAGCCCCCAGACCCCTCCACGGAGTCACCCCCCACTAAATTTTGAGGGGCTGAGGCAAACAGGGAGGCTAATGAACTCCCCCCCCGCCGATCTCTTAGCCCCCCCCTCCACACCCCCCTCCCTCTCACTTCCTGTCGAGCTCCCCTTCCTCTTCCCTTTCTTCTCCTTCTTCTTTTTTGGTGAAGAAGGTAGCGGGGAGACACAACCTCCCTTCCCCGCTAGCTCCTCCACCATTTCCCTCAATTCTTCCTCTGGGAAGCCCGACAGGCTATCCCCCCACTCCTTCACCCCCTCTCTCCCTCCCTCCCCCTCCACCGTTCCTGCCACAGGCACCCCCCCACCCCCACCGACCCTTCCCCAGACACCCCCCCCCCCTCCACCAGTCCTTTCACAGGTACCCCTCCCACAGGTCCTGCCCCAGGCACCCCCCCCCCTCCACCGGTCCTTTCACAGGCACCCCTCCCACAGGTCCTGCCCCAGGCACCCCCTCCCCCACCACTCCCTCCACTGTTGTTTTCTCTTTTTCTTCCGTTCCTTTATTTTCATTCTTCTTCTCCTCTTCTTTCTTTTTGTCCTTTTCCTGGACTGGCCCTCCTTCCCCTCCTCTTCTTCCCCCATCCCCCGCTCCTGCTCCCCCTCCAACTGCAGACGCGTATGACCGCTGGCGAGCCGGGCAATCGCGCCACAGGTGCTGAGTGGAGCCACACCTGTGGCAGGCCTTCGGCTCGCCACAGTCCTTGGCCTCGTGCTCCCCAGACCCACAGAATCTACACTTTCTAGTGCTGCACGAGGCCAGGATGTGTCCATAGGCCATACAGCGCCTGCAGAAAGGGGGCTGACGTGCATAATACAACGTCCCCCTGTCAGCCCCCAGGGAGAACATAGCTGGGGGATGGAGGTACCCTCCCAATCCCCTAGGATCCTCCCTGAGGAGGGCTTGAAACCCCCTCCTCCCCGTCCAAAAACCCAAAGAGTCCTTGATGGGCCTTCCTGAGGAGACATTATCCATATATCTCCCCAGAAAGGCCCTTACCTCCTCATCCTTAACATAGGGGTTGTACATATTCACAGTCACGACCCGGAAATTATTTCTCGCCAAGCTCTTCACCAAATAATGGCACATCGGCTTCGTGTCAGACACCGCTCTGACTTTTTTCAGTACCTCCTCATGTTTGCTTTCCGTGTAAAAAGCCACATCGAAAGTCCCATCCAAAGAGTTGCCTTGCAGGCAAAACACATCCTTTATGGTCAACTTCAGCACACCCATCAGGATTGACCTCCCAAATACCTCTCGTCCAAAAGGCTCTCCATCCTTCTCGTTCCACGCAAAACGCACGGTATTAGCCAGTCCAGTCCCTGGGACCGACCCACTTGACGAAAACCTCGCCATCTCCGCAAGGAGACAAACGCTCTCCTCCAGACAATAGAAAAAAACAAAAAAAGGAGGGAAAACCCCAAAAAATTCCTTGAGAGATTTGATTCAATAATCAAAGACCACTTTTTAACCGCTCTCCTGGGACGACCTCTTGGCTCAGGGGCTCTAGGACACCTCGGTGTCAAGCTTGAACTGAGCCAAAAGGCCGAGAAGCGATCCTTATTTTCCTCACACGTCGAGAAATTGGAACCAAACAGAGAAGATTGGGCGGTAGTGACCCGGGGAGAATAAATGGTCCATTCCCCTCAGTCTAGTCTAAGGAGGAGGGGAAATGCTGGATGAGAGAAGAAGCTCAGTCTACAGTAGAATGACAGGAACATTTGTGAAGCCTTCCTTATTTTGAAATGGGGAGTGAGACAAGGTTGCAGCCTGAGACCAACTTTATTCAACATGTAGACAAATAATTGGCGAGTTAGGCACGGTTGCAGTCTGAGTTCAACTTTATTCAAAGTTTAGAAATGAATTGGGGAGTGAGACAAGGTTGCACTCCGAGTCCAACTTTATTCAATATCTACAAATGAATTGGAGAGAGACTTGGGTTCAATTTTAGTCCAGTTGTATTAAACACAACAAACTTGAATGTCACAACATTTTAAACAGACATCAAAGTCAGACTCAGACTCTCTCTCCCTCTACTAATTGGGGAGTTAGTTATAAGTATCCTTGGCCAGGCCATGTTGCAGAAAACGGGGGAAGGGTGGGAAGTGGTCGGGGCAGGGGGACAAAGACTTGGGGAGGAGCAACTAAAAGCAGCAGGTGAGGGAGGGGTTACAGACCAAGAGTCCTGAATCATTAAAGGCTTTGTTTTTAAACTATATTTTAGTCTAAGATCAATCTTTAAAAAATCTCAAGTCAATTCTATTTCAAGTTCTACATCTCCAAATAAAGTTGAAACATCACAGCAATATTCTAGGGGTGGTTTTTGAGGGTCTGAACTCTGTTTGACCCCAACCATGACCAGAACCTTCAGAGGGGTTGTGATCTATATATGAGGGCCTCTCATAACTTTGTATTGTGCTCGCTTTGGCAGCACATATACTAAAATTGGATCGATACAGAGAAGATTAGCATGGCCCCTGCGAAAGGATGACACGCAAATCCGTGAAGCGCTCCTTATTTTCCTCACACGTCGAGAAATTGGAACCAAACAGAGAAGATTGGGCGGTAGTGACCCGGGGAGAATAAATGGTCCATTCCCCTCAGTCTAGTCTAAGGAGGAGGGGAAATGCTGGATGAGAGAAGAAGCTCAGTCTATAGTAGAATGACAGGAACATTTGTGAAGCCTTCCTTATTTTGAAATGGGGAGTGAGACAAGGTTGCAGCCTGAGACCAACTTTATTCAACATGTAGACAAATAATTGGCGAGTTAGGCACGTTTGCAGTCTGAGTTCAACTTTATTCAAAGTTTAGAAATGAATTGGGGAGTGAGACAAGGTTGCACTCCGAGTCCAACTTTATTCAATATCTACAAATGAATTGGAGAGAGACTTGGGTTCAATTTTAGTCCAGTTGTATTAAACACAACAAACTTGAATGTCACAACATTTTAAACAGACATCAAAGTCAGACTCAGACTCTCTCTCCCTCTACTAATTGGGGAGTTAGTTATAAGTATCCTTGGCCAGGCCATGTTGCAGAAAACGGGGGAAGGGTGGGAAGTGGTCGGGGCAGAGGAACAAACACTTGGGGAGGAGCAACTAAAAGCAGCAGGTGAGGGAGGGGTTACAGACCAAGAGTCCTGAATCATTAAAGGCTTTGTTTTTAAACTATATTTTAGTCTAAGATCAATCTTTAAAAAATCTCAAGTCAATTCTATTTCAAGTTCTACATCTCCAAATAAAGTTGAAACATCACAGCAATATTCTAGGGGTGGTTTTTGAGGGTCTGAACTCTGTTTGACCCCAACCATGACCAGAACCTTCAGAGGGGTTGTGATCTATATATGAGGGCCTCTCATAACTTTGTATTGTGCTCGCTTTGGCAGCACATATACTAAAATTGGATCGATACAGAGAAGATTAGCATGGCCCCTGCGAAAGGATGACACGCAAATCCGTGAAGCGCTCCTTATTTTCCTCACACGTCGAGAAATTGGAACCAAACAGAGAAGATTGGGCGGTAGTGACCCGGGGAGAATAAATGGTCCATTCCCCTCAGTCTAGTCTAAGGAGGAGGGGAAATGCTGGATGAGAGAAGAAGCTCAGTCTATAGTAGAATGACAGGAACATTTGTGAAGCCTTCCTTATTTTGAAATGGGGAGTGAGACAAGGTTGCAGCCTGAGACCAACTTTATTCAACATGTAGACAAATAATTGGCGAGTTAGGCACGGTTGCAGTCTGAGTTCAACTTTATTCAAAGTTTAGAAATGAATTGGGGAGTGAGACAAGGTTGCACTCCGAGTCCAACTTTATTCAATATCTACAAATGAATTGGAGAGAGACTTGGGTTCAATTTTAGTCCAGTTGTATTAAACACAACAAACTTGAATGTCACAACATTTTAAACATACATCAAAGTCAGACTCAGACTCTCTCTCCCTCTACTAATTGGGGAGTTAGTTATAAGTATCCTTGGCCAGGCCATGTTGCAGAAAACGGGGGAAGGGTGGGAAGTGGTCGGGGCAGGGGAACAAAGACTTGGGGAGGAGCAACTAAAAGCAGCAGGTGAGGGAGGGGTTACAGACCAAGAGTCCTGAATCATTAAAGGGTTTGTTTTTAAACTATATTTTAGTCTAAGATCAATCTTTAAAAAATCTCAAGTCAATTCTATTTCAAGTTCTACATCTCCAAATAAAGTTGAAACATCACAGCAATATTCTAGGGGTGGTTTTTGAGGGTCTGAACTCTGTTTGACCCCAACCATGACCAGAACCTTCAGAGGGGTTGTGATCTATATATGAGGGCCTCTCATAACTTTGTATTGTGCTCGCTTTGGCAGCACATATACTAAAATTGGATCGATACAGAGAAGATTAGCATGGCCCCTGCGAAAGGATGACACGCAAATCCGTGAAGCGCTCCTTATTTTCCTCACACGTCGAGAAATTGGAACCAAACAGAGAAGATTGGGCGGTAGTGACCCGGGGAGAATAAATGGTCCATTCCCCTCAGTCTAGTCTAAGGAGGAGGGGAAATGCTGGATGAGAGAAGAAGCTCAGTCTACAGTAGAATGACAGGAACATTTGTGAAGCCTTCCTTATTTTGAAATGGGGAGTGAGACAAGGTTGCAGCCTGAGACCAACTTTATTCAACATGTAGACAAATAATTGGCGAGTTAGGCACGGTTGCAGTCTGAGTTCAACTTTATTCAAAGTTTAGAAATGAATTGGGGAGTGAGACAAGGTTGCACTCCGAGTCCAACTTTATTCAATATCTACAAATGAATTGGAGAGAGACTTGGGTTCAATTTTAGTCCAGTTGTATTAAACACAACAAACTTGAATGTCACAACATTTTAAACAGACATCAAAGTCAGACTCAGAGACCGAAGGAGAAAAGGAGAGAAGGATGATAGTAATTTAAGAAAAATTTCTTATTTTCAATGATGGCCTAGGAACAGTGGGTTAGTTGGCTTAATCAGGGGTAGAACGACAGATTTTTACCTTGTTAGCTCTGGGATTCGATCTTGTGGTTACTAGTCCAACATTCTAACCACTAGGCTACCCTGCCTGCAGTTGTCATGATGTCCTTTGATTTTAGTGATGCTTTAGTCAGTTGGACTAATGTTTTCCAGTGACACGATCAAAAGAAAAACAATCAATTACCCTAAATGGATGCATTCGTTCAAATAGCTCTAGAAGGTTCTCAGACCGAGAAACAGCCTCATACATTTGCAATGACTTCAATTAATTTTTGCATCACGAAAATGACGACATTTAGAAATGTCCCAGAGTCACAAGACTAGGTGCATTTCGACCGTCTCGGCCCATATAGACGGACCCCAACGTTTCTGTCCGATAGGTCATTCAAGGACCCCGTAGCAAGTCATGGAAAAAAGTGGATTTTCAGCACCAATTAGGGTTTTGCTCGGACACCAAATGACCTATCTAGCCGAAACTTGGGATTCGGGGTCGCCTCAGCTAGGCCTACAAATAACATCAGAATTAGACCCGCAGCTAGAACGTAACTACGTGTTCTATGTTTTTTTATGGTTTGAACCGAAGGCATTGTGAATTTTGGGCCAGCTCTGAAGTATGTGATAGTTGGCTACTAAACGAGTTGGAAAAAGTGGGTTTGGTGTCAGTTTGTATCAGTTTGGTGTCAGAATGATAGCTAATTGACTAATGGACGGTGACTTGCTGGTGACTCTTGTCCATTTGCAATATGTTTAAACAGTGAGGTACCATCACCAAAGTGACATTTTGAAATCAACCCTAACGAGCGATTGAGATGAACCAGAATCACTGCCCAGCCATCCCGAGTTCATCGGGCCAGTCAATTTCGCATTCCTGCAGGATTTTTATAGCCCCATCAGGTCCTATTTACTGCTGGTATCCACTAACCCCATCAGGTCCTAACCCCATCAGGTCCCCCCCTCCTCTACACCATCATATAGCAGTGTAGGGGCTGTTCCCCCCCCCCCCTCCTCTACACCATCATATAGCAGTGTAGGGGCTGTCCCCCCCCCCCTCCTCTACACCATCATATATCAGTGTAGGGGCTGTTCCCCCCCGCTCCTCTACACCATCATATATCAGTGTAGGGGGGGGGGGGGGGTTAACGACCTTCCGGTTGGAGCATCAGGTTCTTGTTTACAGAAGGACAAACAGGCATTAGTGTCTTATTGAACACAACACACAATATACAACTGTATTTAATTATGATTTTTACATGCTATTTGAGCGAATGCATCCATTTAGGGTAATTGATTGTTTTTCTTTTGATCGTGTCACGTTTTATCAAGGTGATAAATCTGATCTGGTGGTATCCACTAACCCCATCAGGTCCTATGTACTGCTGGTATCCACTGACCCCATCAGGTCCTATGTTCTCCTGGTATCCACTAAACCCCATCAGGTCCTATGTTCTCCTGGTATCCACTAACCCCATCAGGTCCTATGTTCTCCTGGTATTCACTAAACCCCATCAGGTCCTACGTTCTCCTGGTATCCACTATCCCCATCAGGTCCTATGTTCTCCTGGTATCCACTAACCCCATCAGGTCCTATATACTCCTGGTATCCACTAACCCAATCAGGTCCTATATTCTCCTGGTATCCACTAACACCATCAGGTCCTATGTTCTGCTGGAGTCTATCCCCATCAGGTCCTATGTACTGCTGGTATCCTCTAACCCCATCAGGTCCTATGTACTCCTGGTATCCACTAACCCCATCAGGTCCTATGTTCTGCTGGTATACACTAAACCCCATCAGGTCCAATGTTCTCCTGGTATCCACAAACCCCATCAGGTCCTATGTTCTGCTGGTATCCACTAACCCCATCAGGTCCTATGTACTGCTGGTATCCACTAACCCCATCAGGTCCTATTTACTGCTGGTATCCACTAACCCCATCAGGTCCTAACCCCATCAGGTCCCCCCCTCCTCTACACCATCATATAGCAGTGTAGGGGCTGTTCCCCCCCCCTCCTCTACACCATCATATAGCAGTGTAGGGGCTGTCCCCCCCCCCCCCTCCTCTACACCATCATATATCAGTGTAGGGGCTGTTCCCCCCCGCTCCTCTACACCATCATATATCAGTGTAGGGGGGGGGGGGTTAACGACCTTCCGGTTGGAGCATCAGGTTCTTGTTTACAGAAGGACAAACAGGCATTAGTGTCTTATTGAACACAACACACAATATACAACTGTATTTAATTATGATTTTTACATGCTATTTGAACGAATGCATCCATTTAGGGTAATTGATTGTTTTTCTTTTGATCGTGTCACGTTTTATCAAGGTGATAATTCTGATCTGGTGGTATCCACTAACCCCATCAGGTCCTATGTACTGCTGGTATCCACTGACCCCATCAGGTCCTATGTTCTCCTGGTATCCACTAAACCCCATCAGGTCCTATGTTCTCCTGGTATCCACTAACCCCATCAGGTCCTATGTTCTCCTGGTATTCACTAAACCCCATCAGGTCCTACGTTCTCCTGGTATCCACTATCCCCATCAGGTCCTATGTTCTCCTGGTATCCACTAACCCCATCAGGTCCTATATACTCCTGGTATCCACTAACCCCATCAGGTCCTATATTCTCCTGGTATCCACTAACACCATCAGGTCCTATGTTCTGCTGGAGTCTATCCCCATCAGGTCCTATGTACTGCTGGTATCCTCTAACCCCATCAGGTCCTATGTACTCCTGGTATCCACTAAGCCCATCAGGTCCTATGTTCTGCTGGTATACACTAAACCCCATCAGGTCCAATGTTCTCCTGGTATCCACAAACCCCATCAGGTCCTATGTTCTGCTGGTATCCACTAACCCCATCAGGTCCTATGTACTGCTGGTATCCACTAACCCCATCAGGTCCTATTTACTGCTGGTATCCACTAACCCCATCAGGTCCTAACCCCATCAGGTCCCCCCCTCCTCTACACCATCATATAGCAGTGTAGGGGCTGTTACCCCCCCCCCTCCTCTACACCATCATATAGCAGTGTAGGGGCTGTCCCCCCCCCTCCTCTACACCATCATATATCAGTGTAGGGGCTGTTCCCCCCCGCTCCTCTACACCATCATATATCAGTGTAGGGGCTGTTCCCCCCCTCCACTACACCATAATATAGCAGTGTAGGGGCTGTCCCCCCCCATCCTACACCATCATATAGCAGTGTAGGGGCTGTCACCCCCCCCTCCTCTACATCATCATATATCAGTGTAGGGGCTGTTCCCCCCCCCCTCCTCTACACCATCATATATCAGTGTAGGGGTTGTCCCCCCCTCCACTACACAATCATATAGCAGTGTAGGGGCTGTCCCCCCCTCCACAACACCCTAATATAACAGTGTAGGGGCTGTCCCCCCCCCTCTACACCATAATATATCAGTGTAAGGGCTGTTTCCCCCCCCCCCCTCATCTACACCATCATATATCAGTGTAGGGGCTGTTCCCCCCCTCCTCTACACCATCATATATCAGTGTAGGGGCTGTTCCCCCCCTCCACTACACCATCATATAGCAGTGTAGTGGCTGTCCCCCCCCCCCTCCTCTACACCATCATATAGCAGTGTAGGGGCTGTCCCCCCCTCCTCTACACCATCATATATCAGTGTAGGGGCTGTTCCCCCCCTCCTCTACACCATCATATATCAGTGTAGGGGCTGTCCCCCCCTCCACTACACCATCATATAGCAGTGTAGGGGATGTCCCCCCCTCCAAAACACCATAATATATCAGTGTATGGGCTGTCCCCCCCCGTCCTCTACACCATTATATATCAGTGTAGGGGCTGTCCCCCCCCCCCCTCTACACCATCATATAGCAGTGTAGGGGCTGTCCCCCCCCTCTACACCATCATATAGCAGTGTAGGGGCTGTCACCCCCCCTCCTCTACATCATCATATATCAGTGTAGGGGCTGTTCCCCCCCCCCCCCCTCTACACCATCATATATCAGTGTAGGGGTTGTCCCCCCCTCCACTACACCATCATATAGCAGTGTAGGGGCTGTCCCCCCCTCCACAACACCCTAATATAACAGTGTAGGGGCTGTCCCCCCCCTCCTCTACACCATAATATATCAGTGTAAGGGCTGTTTCCCCCCCCCCCCCTCATCTACACCATCATATATCAGTGTAGGGGCTGTTCCCCCCCTCCTCTACACCATCATATATTAGTGTAGGGGCTGTACCCCCCCTCCACTACACCATCATATAGCAGTGTAGTGGCTGTCCCCCCCCTCCTCTACACCATCATATAGCAGTGTAGGGGCTGTCCCCCCCTCCTCTACACCATCATATATCAGTGTAGGGGCTGTTCCCCCCCTCCTCTACACCATCATATATCAGTGTAGGGGCTGTCCCCCCTCCACTACACCATCATATAGCAGTGTAGGGGATGTCCCCCCCTCCAAAACACCATAATATATCAGTGTATGGGCTGTTCCCCCCCCCGTCCTCTACACCATCATATAGCAGTGTAGGGGCTGTTCCCCCCTTCTCTACACCATCATATAGCAGTGTAGGGGCTGTTCCCCCCCTCCTCTACGCCATCATATAGCAGTGTAGGGGCTGTCCCCCCCTCCTCTACACCATCATATATCAGTGTAGGGGCTGTTCCCCCCCCTCCTTTACACCATCATATAGCAGTGTAGGGGCTGTCCCCCCCTCCTCTACACCATCATATAGCAGTGTAGGGGCTGTTCCCCCCCCTTCTCTGCACCATCATATAGCAGTGTGGGGGCTGTCCCCCCCCCTCCTCTACACCTTCATATATCAGTGTAGGGGCTGTTCCCCCCCCCCCTCCTCTACACCATCATATAGCAGTATAGGGGCTGTTCCCCCCACCCCTCCTCTACACCATCATATAGCAGTGTAGGGGCTGTTCCCCCCCTCCACTACACCATCACATAGCAGTGTAGGGGCTGTCCCCCCCCCCTCCTCTACACCATCATATAGCAGTGTAGGGGCTGTTCCCCCCCCTTCTCTGCACCATCATATAGCAGTGTGGGGGCTGTCCCCCCCCCCTCCTCTACACCTTCATATATCAGTGTAGGGGCTGTTCCCCCCCCCTCCTCTACACCATCATATAGCAGTATAGGGGCTGTTCCCCCCCCCCTCCTCTACACCATCATATATCAGTGTAGGGGCTGTTCCCCCCCTCCACTACACCATCATATAGCAGTGTAGGGGCTGTCCCCCCCCCTCCTCTACACCATCATATATCAGTGTAGGGGTAGTTCCCCCCCCCCTCCTCTACACCATCATATATCAGTGTAGGGGCTGTCCCCCCCCCCCTACACCATCATATATCAGTGTAGGGGCTGTTTCCCCCCCCCCTCCTCTACACCATCATATAGCAGTGTAGGGGCTGTTCCCCTCCCCCCTCCACTACACCATCATATAGCAGTGTAGGGACTGTTCCCCCCCCCTCCTCTACACCATCATATAGCAGTGTAGGGGCTGTTCCCCCCCCCCCTCCTCTACACCATCATATATCAGTGTAGGGGCAGTTCCCCCCCTCCTCTACACCATCATATAGCAGTGTAGGGGCTGTCCTCCCCCCCTCTACACCATCATATAGCTGTTTAGGGGCTGTTTCCCCCCCCCCCCCCTCCTCTACACCATCATATAGCAGTGTAGGGACTGTCCCCCCCCCCCTCCTCTACACCATCATATAGCAGTGTAGGGCTGTTTCCCCCCCACTACACCATTATATAGCAGTGTAGGGGCTGTTCCCCCTCCTCTACACCATCATATAGCAGTGTAGGGGCTTATTACCCCCCCTCCTCTACACCATCATATATCAGTGTAGGGGCTGTTTCCCCCCCCCCTCCTCTACACCATCATATAGCAGTGTAGGGGCTGTTCCCCTCCCCCCTCCACTACACCATCATATAGCAGTGTAGGGGCTGTTCCCCCCTCCTCTACACCATCATATATCAGTGTAGGGGCTGTTCCCCCCCCTCCACTACACCATCATATAGCAGTGTAGGGGCTGTTCCCCCCCTCCACTACACCATCATATAGCAGTGTAGGGGATGTTCCCCCCCCTCCTCTACACCATCATATAGCAGTGTAGGGGCTGTCCCCCCCCTCCTCTACACCATCATATAGCAGTGTAGGGGCAGTCCCCCCCCCCCTCCTCTACACCATCATATATCAGTGTAGGGGCTGTCCCCCCCTCCACTACACCATCATATAGCAGTGTAGGGGATGTTCCCCCTCCTCTACACCATCATATAGCAGTGTAGGGGCTTATTACCCCCCTCCTCTACACCATCATATATCAGTGTAGGGGCTGTTTCCCCCCCCCCTCCTCTACACCATCATATAGCAGTGTAGGGGCTGTTCCCCTCCCCCCTCCACTACACCATCATATAGCAGTGTAGGGGCTGTTCCCCCCTCCTCTACACCATCATATATCAGTGTAGGGGCTGTTCCCCCCCTCCACTACACCATCATATAGCAGTGTAGGGGCTGTTCCCCCCCCCCCCTCCTCTACACCATCATATAGCAGTGTAGGGGCTGTTCCCCCCCTCCACTACACCATCATATAGCAGTGTAGGGGATGTTCCCCCCCCTCCTCTACACCATCATATAGCAGTGTAGGGGCTGTCCCCCCCCTCCTCTACACCATCATATAGCAGTGTAGGGGCAGTTCCCCCCCCCCCTCCTCTACACCATCATATATCAGTGTAGGGGCTGTCCCCCCCCTCCACTACACCATCATATAGCAGTGTAGGGGCTGTCCCCCCCCCCCCCCCCACAACACCCTAATATATCAGTGCAGGGGCTGTCCCCGTCCCCGTCCCCTACACCATTATATATCAGTGTAGGGGCTGTCCCCCCCCCCCCCTACACCATCATATATCAGTGTAGGGGCTGTTTCCCCCCCCCTCCTCTACACCATCATATAGCAGTGTAGGGGCTGTTCCCCCCCCCTCCTCTACACCATCATATATCAGTGTAGGGGCTGTTCCCCCCCTCCTCTACACCATCATATAGCAGTGTAGGGGCTGTCCCCCCCCCCCCCCTCTACACCATCATATAGCTGTGTAGGGGCTGTTTCCCCCCCCCCCCCTCCTCTACACCATCATATAGCAGTGTAGGGACTGTCCCCCCCCCCCTCCTCTACACCATCATAAAGCAGTGTAGGGCTGTTCCCCCCCCACTACACCATTATATAGCAGTGTAGGGGCTGTTCCCCCTCCTCTACACCATCATATAGCAGTGTAGGGGCTTATTACCCCCCCTCCTCTACACCATCATATATCAGTGTAGGGGCTGTTTCCCCCCCCCTCCTCTACACCATCATATAGCAGTGTAGGGGCTGTTCCCCTCCCCCCTCCACTACACCATCATATAGCAGTGTAGGGGCTGTTCCCCCGTCCTCTACACCATCATATATCAGTGTAGGGGCTGTTCCCCCCCTCCACTACACCATCATATAGCAGTGTAGGGGCTGTTCCCCCCCCCCTCCTCTACACCATCATATAGCAGTGTAGGGGCTGCCCCCCCCTCCTCTACACCATCATATATCAGTGTAGGGGCTGTTGCCCCCCCCCCCCCCTCCACTACACCATCATATAGCAGTGTAGGGGCTGTTCCCCCCTCTTCTACACCATCATATATCAGTGTAGGGGCTGTTCCCCCCCTCCACTACACCATCATATAGCAGTGTAGGGGCTGTCCCCCCCCCCTCCTCTACACCATCATATATCAGTGTAGGGGCTGTTGCCCCCCCCCCCCTCCTCTACACCATCATATATCAGTGTAGGGGCTGTTCCCCCCCCTCCTCCACACCATCATATAGCAGTGTAGGGGCAGTTCCCCCCCCCTCCTCTACACCATTATATATCAGTTTCAATCCAAGATGGCGTAGCAGTAAGTCGTCCTGTCGTGTCGTGTCCCTGTATATTTAGTTCATTTTTCATTTTTTACATATTTTTCGTTTCTTACATAGCTATCCCTTTAAAAACATTTTGCTAAACCTAAGCTTCCAAATACTCTCCTGCTACCCGCCTCACCCAATGTAGCTATTTTTCCTAAAGTATTTATATTTACTTCGGAACCCCTCAACTGAAGCTAGCCAGCTAACCACCAGCTATGCTAGCGGTCTTCAGCTAACCGGTCATCAGCTAACCTGTAGTTCGGAAAGCTCTCGCCAGTTCGAACTACGCGACTCTAACCAGAGCATAACAGACCTATTTATTTTTCATCCCCGGATTCATCCCCGGATTCCCACCGCAAACGGAACATTTTTCAGCTGGATTTTTCAGCTGGATCTTCACAACTAGCTATCTAGCTAAACCGCAACCCCGGATGATTACTCCTGGCCATCGTTTCCACCCACTTAGCTTGAAGCTAGCCCGGCCTGCGCTACCACCGTAGCATACTCCTGAGCTACAATACCCGGGCCCACGACCGGTCTATCGATGTCACCGCATGAAGAGGAATAAACAGACTCACCCCATCGCGACGTCCCCCAAAGGCTAACTCTCTAGCCCTCGCTATCTCCCTGCTTGCTAATTCGGCCTGCTAACTGCTAGCTTGTCCAGCTCCGGTCCGCTAACTGCTACCTTGTCTAGCCCGGGCCTACAAACTGTTAGCTTGTTAGCACAGGCCTGCTAACCGCCTGAATCGCCGCGTCCCAAACGCTCACCGGACCCATATTTACTTTCTATCTCTTTTGACTTTTAATTTGTTTATACCTTCCGGAAACCTGCCTCACCCAATGTGATACGGAATCGCTATTATTAAATTTTTTAGAACACACTCAAGAACCTCCAGAAGCTAACCAGCTAACTAGCTACAAGCTATTTAGTCATTGTTAGTTTTTTTTTACCTGGATAACACTCGCCAGTCCAGCTTCCCTGCCCCATCCACCGCTGCCCCCTGGACACTGATATCTTGGCTACATAGCTGATGCACGCTGGACTGTCCATTAAGCACGGTACTCCATTCTGCTTGTTTGTTTTATCTGTTGGCCCCCGTTGCCTAGTCTACGCCATTTTACCTGCTGTTGTTGTGCTAGCTGATTAGCTGTTGTCTCACCTACTGTTTTAGCTAGCTTTCCCAATTCAACACCTGTGATTACTGTATGCCTCGCTGTATGTCTCTCTCAAATGTCAATATGCCTTGTATACTGTTGTTCAGGTTAGTTATCATTGTTTTAGTTCACAATGGAGCCCCTAGTTCCACTCTTCATACCCCTGATAACTCCTTTGTCCCACCTCCCACACATGCGGTGACCTCACCCATTACTACCAGCATGTCCAGAGATACAACCTCTCTCATCATCACCCAGTGCCTGGGCTTACCTCCGCTGTACCCGCACCCCACCATACCCCTGTCTGCGCATTATGCCCTGAATATATTCTACCATGCCCAGAAACCCGCTCCTCTTATTCTCTGTCCCCAACGCTCTAGGCGACCAGTTTTGATAGCCTTTAGCCGCACCCTCATACTACTCCTTCTCTGTTCCGCGGGTGATGTGGAGGTAAACCCAGGCCCTGCATGTCCCCAGGCACCCTCATTTGTTGACTTCTGTGATCGAAAAAGCCTTGGTTTCATGCATGTCAACATCAGAAGCCTCCTCCCTAAGTTTGTCTTACTCACTGCTTTAGCACACTCTGCTAACCCTGATGTCCTTGCTGTGTCTGAATCCTGGCTCAGGAAGGCCACCAAAAATTCAGAGATTTCCATACCCAACTATAACATCTTCCGTCAAGATAGAACTGCCAAAGGGGGAGGAGTTGCAGTTTACTGCAGAGATAGCCTGCAAAGTAATGTCATACTTTCCAGGTCCATACCCAAACAGTTCGAACTACTAATTTTGAAAATTACTCTCTCCAGAAATAAGTCTCTCACGGTTGCCGCCTGCTACCGACCCCCCTCAGCTCCCAGCTGTGCCCTGGACACCATTTGTGAATTGATCGCCCCCCATCTAGCTTCAGAGTTTGTTCTGTTAGGTGACCTAAACTGGGATATGCTTAACACCCCGCCAGTCCTACAATCCAAGCTAGATGCCCTCAATCTCACACAAATCATCAAGGAACCCACCAGGTACAACCCTAACTCTGTAAACAAGGGCACCCTCATAGACGTCATCCTGACCAACTGGCCCTCCAAATACACCTCCGCTGTCTTCAACCAGGATCTCAGCGATCACTGCCTCATTGCCTGTATCCGCTACGGAGCCGCAGTCAAACGACCACCCCTCATCACTGTCAAACGCTCCCTAAAACACTTCTGTGAGCAGGCCTTTCTAATCGACCTGACCCAGGTATCCTGGAAGGACATTGACCTCATCCCGTCAGTTGAGGATGCCTGGTCATTCTTTAAAAGTAACTTCCTCACCATTTTAGATAAGCATGCTCCGTTCAAAAAATGCAGAAGGGGGAGACACCCTGGACCCAAACTGTTACAGACCTATATCCATCCTGCCCTGCCTATCTAAGGTCTTCGAAAGCCAAGTCAACAAACAGGTCACTGACCATCTCTAATCCAAGCCTACCTGGTTAAATAAAGGTGAAATAAAAAAATAAAAATAAATAAAAAAGGGGCTGTCCCCCTCCTCCTCTACACCATCATATATCAGTGTAGGGGCTGTTCCCCCCCCCTCCTCTACACCATCATATAGCAGTGTAGGGGCTGTTTCCCCCCCCCCCACCCTCCTCTACACCATCATATAGCATTGTAGGGGCTGTTCCCCCCCCCTCGACTACACCATCATATAGCAGTGTAGGGGCTGTTCCTGTCCCCCTCCACTACACCATCATATAGCAGTGTAGGGGCTGTTCCCCCCTCCTCTACACCATCATATATCAGTGTAGGGGCTGTTCCCCCCCCCCCTCCTCTACACCATCATATATCAGTGTAGGGGCTGTTCCCCCCCCCTCCTCTACACCATCATATAGCAGTGTAGGGGCTGTTTCCCCCCCCCACCCTCCTCTACACCATCATATAGCATTGTAGGGGCTGTTCCCCCCCCCTCGACTACACCATCATATAGCAGTGTAGGGGCTGTTCCTGTCCCCCTCCACTACACCATCATATAGCAGTGTAGGGGATGTTCCCCCTCCTCTACACCATCATATAGCAGTGTAGGGGCTTATTACCCCCCCTCCTCTACACCATCATATATCAGTGTAGGGGCTGTTTCCCCCCCCCCTCCTCTACACCATCATATAGCAGTGTAGGGGCTGTTCCCCTCCCCCCTCCACTACACCATCATATAGCAGTGTAGGGGCTGTTCCCCCCTCCTCTACACCATCATATATCAGTGTAGGGGCTGTTCCCCCCCCTCCACTACACCATCATATAGCAGTGTAGGGGCTGTTCCCCCCCCCCTCCTCTACACCATCATATAGCAGTGTAGGGGCTGTTCCCCCCCTCCACTACACCATCATATAGCAGTGTAGGGGATGTTCCCCCCCCTCCTCTACACCATCATATAGCAGTGTAGGGGCTGTCCCCCCCCTCCTCTACACCATCATATAGCAGTGTAGGGGCAGTTCCCCCCCCCCCCTCCTCTACACCATCATATATCAGTGTAGGGGCTGTCCCCCCCCTCCACTACACCATCATATAGCAGTGTAGGGGCTGTCCCCCCCCCCCCCCCCACAACACCCTAATATATCAGTGCAGGGGCTGTCCCCGTCCCCGTCCCCTACACCATTATATATCAGTGTAGGGGCTGTCCCCCCCCCCCCCCTACACCATCATATATCAGTGTAGGGGCTGTTTCCCCCCCCCTCCTCTACACCATCATATAGCAGTGTAGGGGCTGTTCCCCCCCCCTCCTCTACACCATCATATATCAGTGTAGGGGCTGTTCCCCCCCTCCTCTACACCATCATATAGCAGTGTAGGGGCTGTCCCCCCCCCCCCTCTACACCATCATATAGCTGTGTAGGGGCTGTTTCCCCCCCCCCCCCCCCTCCTCTACACCATCATATAGCAGTGTAGGGACTGTCCCCCCCCCCCTCCTCTACACCATCATAAAGCAGTGTAGGGCTGTTCCCCCCCCACTACACCATTATATAGCAGTGTAGGGGCTGTTCCCCCTCCTCTACACCATCATATAGCAGTGTATTGGCTTATTACCCCCCCTCCTCTACACCATCATATATCAGTGTAGGGGCTGTTTCCCCCCCCCTCCTCTACACCATCATATAGCAGTGTAGGGGCTGTTCCCCTCCCCCCTCCACTACACCATCATATAGCAGTGTAGGGGCTGTTCCCCCGTCCTCTACACCATCATATATCAGTGTAGGGGCTGTTCCCCCCCTCCACTACACCATCATATAGCAGTGTAGGGGCTGTTCCCCCCCCCCCTCCTCTACACCATCATATAGCAGTGTAGGGGCTGCCCCCCCCTCCTCTACACCATCATATATCAGTGTAGGGGCTGTTGCCCCCCCCCCCCCTCCACTACACCATCATATAGCAGTGTAGGGGCTGTTCCCCCCTCTTCTACACCATCATATATCAGTGTAGGGGCTGTTCCCCCCCTCCACTACACCATCATATAGCAGTGTAGGGGCTGTCCCCCCCCCCTCCTCTACACCATCATATATCAGTGTAGGGGCTGTTGCCCCCCCCCCTCCTCTACACCATCATATATCAGTGTAGGGGCTGTTCCCCCCCCTCCTCCACACCATCATATAGCAGTGTAGGGGCAGTTCCCCCCCCCTCCTCTACACCATTATATATCAGTTTCAATCCAAGATGGCGTAGCAGTAAGTCGTCCTGTCGTGTCGTGTCCCTGTATATTTAGTTCATTTTTCATTTTTTACATATTTTTCGTTTCTTACATAGCTATCCCTTTAAAAACATTTTGCTAAACCTAAGCTTCCAAATACTCTCCTGCTACCCGCCTCACCCAATGTAGCTATTTTTCCTAAAGTATTTATATTTACTTCGGAACCCCTCAACTGAAGCTAGCCAGCTAACCACCAGCTATGCTAGCGGTCTTCAGCTAACCGGTCATCAGCTAACCTGTAGTTCGGAAAGCTCTCGCCAGTTCGAACTACGCGACTCTAACCAGAGCATAACGGACCTATTTATTTTTCATCCCCGGATTCATCCCCGGATTCCCACCGCAAACGGAACATTTTTCAGCTGGATTTTTCAGCTGGATCTTCACAACTAGCTATCTAGCTAAACCGCAACCCCGGATGATTACTCCTGGCCATCGTTTCCACCCACTTAGCTTGAAGCTAGCCCGGCCTGCGCTACCACCGTAGCATACTCCTGAGCTACAATACCCGGGCCCACGACCGGTCTATCGATGTCACCGCATGAAGAGGAATAAACAGACTCACCCCATCGCGACGTCCCCCAAAGGCTAACTCTCTAGCCCTCGCTATCTCCCTGCTTGCTAATTCGGCCTGCTAACTGCTAGCTTGTCCAGCTCCGGTCCGCTAACTGCTACCTTGTCTAGCCCGGGCCTACAAACTGTTAGCTTGTTAGCACAGGCCTGCTAACCGCCTGAATCGCCGCGTCCCAAACGCTCACCGGACCCATATTTACTTTCTATCTCTTTTGACTTTTAATTTGTTTATACCTTCCGGAAACCTGCCTCACCCAATGTGATACGGAATCGCTATTATTAAATTTTTTAGAACACACTCAAGAACCTCCAGAAGCTAACCAGCTAACTAGCTACAAGCTATTTAGTCATTGTTAGTTTTTTTTTACCTGGATAACACTCGCCAGTCCAGCTTCCCTGCCCCATCCACCGCTGCCCCCTGGACACTGATATCTTGGCTACATAGCTGATGCACGCTGGACTGTCCATTAAGCACGGTACTCCATTCTGCTTGTTTGTTTTATCTGTTGGCCCCGTTGCCTAGTCTACGCCATTTTACCTGCTGTTGTTGTGCTAGCTGATTAGCTGTTGTCTCACCTACTGTTTTAGCTAGCTTTCCCAATTCAACACCTGTGATTACTGTATGCCTCGCTGTATGTCTCTCTCAAATGTCAATATGCCTTGTATACTGTTGTTCAGGTTAGTTATCATTGTTTTAGTTCACAATGGAGCCCCTAGTTCCACTCTTCATACCCCTGATAACTCCTTTGTCCCACCTCCCACACATGCGGTGACCTCACCCATTACTACCAGCATGTCCAGAGATACAACCTCTCTCATCATCACCCAGTGCCTGGGCTTACCTCCGCTGTACCCGCACCCCACCATACCCCTGTCTGCGCATTATGCCCTGAATATATTCTACCATGCCCAGAAACCCGCTCCTCTTATTCTCTGTCCCCAACGCTCTAGGCGACCAGTTTTGATAGCCTTTAGCCGCACCCTCATACTACTCCTTCTCTGTTCCGCGGGTGATGTGGAGGTAAACCCAGGCCCTGCATGTCCCCAGGCACCCTCATTTGTTGACTTCTGTGATCGAAAAAGCCTTGGTTTCATGCATGTCAACATCAGAAGCCTCCTCCCTAAGTTTGTCTTACTCACTGCTTTAGCACACTCTGCTAACCCTGATGTCCTTGCTGTGTCTGAATCCTGGCTCAGGAAGGCCACCAAAAATTCAGAGATTTCCATACCCAACTATAACATCTTCCGTCAAGATAGAACTGCCAAAGGGGGAGGAGTTGCAGTTTACTGCAGAGATAGCCTGCAAAGTAATGTCATACTTTCCAGGTCCATACCCAAACAGTTCGAACTACTAATTTTGAAAATTACTCTCTCCAGAAATAAGTCTCTCACGGTTGCCGCCTGCTACCGACCCCCCTCAGCTCCCAGCTGTGCCCTGGACACCATTTGTGAATTGATCGCCCCCCATCTAGCTTCAGAGTTTGTTCTGTTAGGTGACCTAAACTGGGATATGCTTAACACCCCGCCAGTCCTACAATCCAAGCTAGATGCCCTCAATCTCACACAAATCATCAAGGAACCCACCAGGTACAACCCTAACTCTGTAAACAAGGGCACCCTCATAGACGTCATCCTGACCAACTGGCCCTCCAAATACACCTCCGCTGTCTTCAACCAGGATCTCAGCGATCACTGCCTCATTGCCTGTATCCGCTACGGAGCCGCAGTCAAACGACCACCCCTCATCACTGTCAAACGCTCCCTAAAACACTTCTGTGAGCAGGCCTTTCTAATCGACCTGACCCAGGTATCCTGGAAGGACATTGACCTCATCCCGTCAGTTGAGGATGCCTGGTCATTCTTTAAAAGTAACTTCCTCACCATTTTAGATAAGCATGCTCCGTTCAAAAAATGCAGAAGGGGGAGACACCCTGGACCCAAACTGTTACAGACCTATATCCATCCTGCCCTGCCTATCTAAGGTCTTCGAAAGCCAAGTCAACAAACAGGTCACTGACCATCTCTAATCCAAGCCTACCTGGTTAAATAAAGGTGAAATAAAAAAATAAAAATAAATAAAAAAGGGGCTGTCCCCCTCCTCCTCTACACCATCATATATCAGTGTAGGGGCTGTTCCCCCCCCCCTCCTCTACACCATCATATATCAGTGTAGGGGCTGTTCCCCCCCCCTCCTCTACACCATCATATAGCAGTGTAGGGGCTGTTTCCCCCCCCCCCCACCCTCCTCTACACCATCATATAGCATTGTAGGGGCTGTTCCCCCCCCCTCGACTACACCATCATATAGCAGTGTAGGGGCTGTTCCTGTCCCCCTCCACTACACCATCATATAGCAGTGTAGGGGCTGCCCCCCCCCCTCTAAACCATCATATAGCAGTGTAGGGGCTGTTCCCCCCCCCCCCCCCTCCACTACACCATCATATAGCAGTGTAGGGGCTGTTCCCCGCCCCCTCCTCTACACCATCATATAGCAGTGTAGGGGCTGTCCCCCCCTCCTCTACACCATCATATATCAGTGTAGGGGCTGTCCCCCCCTCCCCTCCTCTACACCATTATATATCAGTGTAGGGGCTGTCCCCCCCTCCCCTCCTCTACACCATCATATAGCAGTGTAGGGGCTGTTCCCCGCCCCCTCCTCTACACCATCATATAGCAGTGTAGGGGCTGTCCCCCCCTCCTCTACACCATCATATATCAGTGTAGGGGCTGTCCCCCCCTCCCCTCCTCTACACCATTATATATCAGTGTAGGGGCTGTCCCCCCCTCCCCTCCTCTACACCATCATATAGCAGTGTAAGGGTTGTCCCCCCCTCCCCTCCTCTACACCATCATATAGCAGTTTAGGGGCTGTCCCCCCCCTCCCCTCCTCTACACCATTATATATCAGTGTAGGGGCTGTCCCCCCCTCCCCTCCTCTACACCATCATATAGCAGTGTAAGGGCTGTTTCCCCCCCCCTCCTCTACACCATCATATAGCAGTGTAGGGGCTGTCCCCCCCCCTCCACTACACCATCATATAGCAGTGTAGGGACTGTTCCCCCCCCTCCTCTACACCATCATATAGCAGTGTAGGGGCTGTTCCCCCCCCTCCTCTACACCATCATATAGCAGTGTAGGGGCTGTCCCCCCCCCCTCTAAACCATCATATAGCAGTGTAGGGGCTGTCCCCCCCCCTCCTCTACACCATCATATAGCAGTGTACGGGCTGTCCCCTCCCTCCTCTACACCATCATATATCAGTGTAGGGGCTGTTCCCCCCCCTCCTCTACACCATCATATATCAGTGTAGGGGCTGTTCCCCCCCCCCCCCTCCTCTACACCATGATATATATCAGTGTAGGGGCTGTTCCCCCCCTCCACTACACCATCATATAGCAGTGTAGGGGCTGTTCCCCCCCCCCCTCCTCTACACCATCATATAGCAGTGTAGGGGCCGTTCCCCCCCGCTCCTCTACACCATCATATAGCAGTGTAGGGGCTGTCCCCCCCCCTCCTCTACACCATCATATAGCAGTGTAGGGGCTGTCCCCCCCCTCCTCTACACCATCATATAGCAGTGTAGGGGCTGTTCCCCCCCTCCACTACACCGTCATATATCAGTGTAGGGGCTGTTCCCCCCCTTCCACTACACCATCATATAGCAGTGTAGGGGCTGCCCCCCCCCCTCCTCTACACCATCATATATCAGTGTAGGGGCTGTCCCCCCCCTCCCCTCCTCTACACCATCATATAGCAGTGTAAGGGCTGTTTCCCCCCCCCCTCCTCTACACCATCATATAGCAGTGTAGGGACTGTTTCCCCCCCTCCACTACACCATCATATAGCAGTGTAGGGACTGTTCCCCCCCCCTCCTCTACACCATCATATATCAGTGTAGCGGCTGTTCCCCCCCTCCTCTACACCATTATATATCAGTGTAGGGGCTGTCCCCCCCCTCCCCTCCTCTACACCATCATATAGCAGTGTAAGGGCTGTTTCCCCCCCCCCTCCTCTACACCATCATATAGCAGTGTAGGGACTGTTCCCCCCCCTCCACTACACCATCATATAGCAGTGTAGGGACTGTTCCCCCCCCTCCACTACACCATCATATAGCAGTGTAGGGACTGTTCCCCCCCCTCCTCTACACCATCATATAGCAGTGTAGGGACTGTTCCCCCCCTCCTCTACACCATCATATAGCAGTGTAGGGACTGTTCCCCCCCCTCCTCTACGCCATCATATAGCAGTGTAGGGGCTGTTCCCCCCCTCCACTACACCATCATATAGCAGTGTAGGGGCTGTTCCCCCCAACTCCTCTACACCATCATATATCAGTGTAGCGGCTGTTCCCCCCCCTCCTCTACACCATCATATAGCAGTGTAGGGGCTGTCCCCCCCTCCTCTACACCATCATATAGCAGTGTAGGGGCTGTTCCCCCCCCTCCTCTACACCATCATTTAGCAGTGTAGGGGCTGTCCCCCCCCTCCTCTACACCATGATATAGCAGTGTAGAGGCTGTCCCCCCCCCTCCTCTACACCATCATATATCAGTGTAGGGGCTGTTCCCCTCCTCTACACCATCATATAGCAGTGTAGGGGCTGTTCCCCCCCTCTTCTACACCATCATATATCAGTGTAGGGGCTGTTCCCCCCCTCCTCTACACCATCATATATCAGTGTAGGGGCTGCCCCCCCCCCCTCCTCCACCATAGGGGCTGTTCCCCTCCTCTACACCATCATATAGCAGTGTAGGGTCTGTTCCCCTCCTCTACACCATTATATAACAGTGTAGGGGCTGTTCCCCCCCTCCTCTACACCATCATATAGCAGTGTAGGGGCTGTCCCCCCCTCCTCTACACCATCATATAGCAGTGTAGGGGCTGTTCCCCTCTACACCATCATATATCAGTGTAGGGGCTGTTCCCCCCCCCCCCTCAACACCATCATATATCAGTGTAGGGGCTGTCCCCCCCCCCCCCCTCTGCACCATCATATATCAGTGTAGGTGCTGTCCCCCCCCCCCCCCCTCTACACCATCATATAGCAGTGTAGGGGCTGTTCCCCCCCCCCCCCTCTACACCATCATATATCAGTGTAGGGGCTGTCCCCTCCCCCCCTCTACACCATCATATAGCAGTGTAGGGGCTGTTCCCCCCCCCTCCACTACACCATCATATAGCAGTGTAGGGGCTGTCCCCCCCTCCACAACACCCCAATATATCAGTGTACGGCTGTCTCCCTCCCCCCCCGTTCTCTACACCATTATATATCAGTGTAGGGGCTGTCCCCCCCCCTCCCCTCCTCTACACCATCATATAGCAGTGTAAGGGCTGTTTCCCCCCCCCCCCTCCTCTACACCATCATATAGCAGTGTAGGGACTGTTCCCCCCCCTCTTCTACACCATCATATATCAGTGTAGGGGCTGTTCCCCCCCCTCCACTACACCATCATATAGCAGTGTAGGGGCTGTTCCCCCCAACTCCTCTACACCATCATATATCAGTGTAGCGGCTGTTCCCCCCCCCTCCTCTACACCATCATATAGCAGTGTAGGGGCTGTCCCCCCCTCCTCTACACCATCATATAGCAGTGTAGGGGCTGTTCCCCTCTACACCATCATATATCAGTGTAGGGGCTGTTCCCCCCCCCCCTCAACACCATCATATATCAGTGTAGGGGCTGTCCCCCCCCTGTGCACCATCATATATCAGTGTAGGGGCTGTCCCCCCCCCCCCTCTACACCATCATATAGCAGTGTAGGGGCTGTTCCCCCCCCCCCCCCCCCCCTCTACACCATCATATATCAGTGTAGGGACTGTTGCCCCCCCTCCTCTACACCATCATATAGCAGTGTAGGGGCTGTTCCCCCCCCCCCCTCAACACCATCATATATCAGTGTAGGGGCTGTCCCCCCCCTGTGCACCATCATATATCAGTGTAGGGGCTGTTCCCCCCCCCCCCCCCCCCCCTCTACACCATCATATATCAGTGTAGGGGCTGTTCCCCCCCCCCCCCCCCCCTCTACACCATCATATATCAGTGTAGGGGCTGTTCCCCCCCCCCCCCCCCTCTACACCATCATATATCAGTGTAGGGGCTGTCCCCCCCCCTCCCCTCTACACCATCATATAGCAGTGTAGGGGCTGTCCCCCCCCCCCCCCCCCCTCTACACCATCATATATCAGTGTAGGGACTGTTGCCCCCCCCTCCTCTACACCATCATATAGCAGTGTAGGGGCTGTTCCCCCCCCCCCCCTCCTCTACACCATCATATAGCAGTGTAGGGGCTGTTCCCCCCCCTCCAATACACCATCATATAGCAGTGTAGGGGCTGTTCCCCCCAACTCCTCTACACCATCATATATCAGTGTAGCGGCTGTTCCCCCCCCTCCTCTACACCATCATATAGCAGTGTAGGGGCTGTTCCCCCCCCTCCTCTACACCATCAAATATCAGTGTAGGGGCTGTTCCCCCCCCTCTACACCATCAAATATCAGTGTAGGGGCTGTTCCCCCCCCTCCTCTACACCATCATATAGCAGTGTAGGGGCTGTCCCCCCCCCCTCCTCTACACCATCATATATCAGTGTAGGGGCTGTTCCCCCCTCCTCTACACCATCATATATCAGTGTAGGGGCTGTTCCCCCCTCCTCTACACCATCATATATCAGTGTAGGGGCTGTACCCCCCCCTCCACTACACAGTCATATAGCAGTGTAGGGGCTGTTCCCCCCCCCTCCTCTACACCATCATATATCAGTGTAGGGGCTGTTGCCCCCCCTTCTCTACACCATCATATAGCAGTGTAGGGGCTGTTCCCCCCCCCCTCCTCTACACCATCATATAGCAGTGTAGGGGCTGTCCCCCCTCTCCTCTACACCATCATATAGCAGTGTAGGGGCTGTCCCCCCCTCTCCTCTACACCATCATATATCAGTGTAGGGGCTGTTCCCCCCAACTCCTCTACACCATCATATATCAGTGTAGCGGCTGTTCCCCCCCTCCTCTACACCATCATATAGCAGTGTAGGGGCTGTTCCCCCCCCCCCTCCTCTACACCATAATTTAGCAGTGTAGGGGCTGTCCCCCCCCTCCTCTACACCATGATATAGCAGTGTAGAGGCTGTCCCCCCCCTCCTCTACACCATCATATATCAGTGTAGGGGCTGTTCCCCTCCTCTACACCATCATATAGCAGTGTAGGGGCTGTTCCCCCCCTCTTCTACACCATCATATATCAGTGTAGGGGCTGTTCCCCCCCTCCTCTACACCATCATATATCAGTGTAGGGGCTGCCCCCCCCCCCTCCTCCACCATAGGGGCTGTTCCCCTCCTCTACACCATCATATAGCAGTGTAGGGGCTGTTCCCCTCCTCTACACCATCATATAGCAGTGTAGGGGCTGTTCCCCCCCTCCTCTACACCATCATATAGCAGTGTAGGGGCTGTCCCCCCCTCCTCTACACCATCATATAGCAGTGTAGGGGCTGTTCCCCTCTACACCATCATATATCAGTGTAGGGGCTGTTCCCCCCCCCCCTCAACACCATCATATATCAGTGTAGGGGCTGTCCCCCCCCCCCCCCTCTGCACCATCATATATCAGTGTAGGGGCTGCCCCCCCCCCCCCCCCTCTACACCATCATATAGCAGTGTAGGGGCTGTTCCCCCCCCCCTCTACACCATCATATATCAGTGAAGGGGCTGTCCCCTCCCCCCTCTACACCATCATATAGCAGTGTAGGGGCTGTTCCCCCCCCCTCCACTACACCATCATATAGCAGTGTAGGGGCTGTCCCCCCCTCCACAACACCCCAATATATCAGTGTACGGCTGTCTCCCTCCCCCCCCCCGTTCTCTACACCATTATATATCAGTGTAGGGGCTGTCTCCCCCCCCCTCCCCTCCTCTACACCATCATATAGCAGTGTAGGGGCTGTTCCCCCCCTCCTCTACACCATCATATATCAGTGTAGGGCTGTTCCCCCCCCTCCACTACACCATCATATAGCAGTGTAGGGGCTGTTCCCCCCCCTCCCCTCCTCTACGCCATCATATAGCAGTGTAGGGGCTGTTCCCCCCAACTCCTCTACACCATCATATATCAGTGTAGCGGCTGTTCCCCCCCCTCCTCTACACCATCATATAGCAGTGTAGGGGCTGTCCCCCCCTCCTCTACACCATCATATAGCAGTGTAGGGGCTGTTCCCCCCCCCTCCTCTACACCATCATTTAGCAGTGTAGGGGCTGTCCCCCCCCTCCTCTACACCATGATATAGCAGTGTAGAGGCTGGGTCCCCCCCTCCTCTACACCATCATATATCAGTGTAGGGGCTGTTCCCCTCCTCTACACCATCATATAGCAGTGTAGGGGCTGTTCCCCCCCTCTTCTACACCATCATATATCAGTGTAGGGGCTGTTCCCCCCCTCCTCTACACCATCATATATCAGTGTAGGGGCTGCCCCCCCCCCTCCTCCACCATAGGGGCTGTTCCCCTCCTCTACACCATCATATAGCAGTGTAGGGGCTGTTCCCCTCCTCTACACCATTATATAGCAGTGTAGGGGCTGTTCCCCTCCTCTACACCATCATATAGCAGTGTAGGGGCTGTTCCCCTCCTCTACACCATTATATAGCAGTGTAGGGGCTGTTCCCCCCCTCCTCTACACCATCATATAGCAGTGTAGGGGCTGTCCCCCCCTCCTCTACACCATCATATAGCAGTGTAGGGGCTGTTCCCCTCTACACCATCATATATCAGTGTAGGGGCTGTTCCCCCCCCCCCCTCAACACCATCATATATCAGTGTAGGGGCTGTCGTCCCCCCCCTCTGCACCATCATATATCAGTGTAGGGGCTGTCCCCCCCCCCCCCTCTACACCATCATATAGCAGTGTAGGGGCTGTTCCCCCCCCCCTCTACACCATCATATATCAGTGTAGGGGCTGTCCCCTCCCCCCCTCTACACCATCATATAGCAGTGTAGGGGCTGTTCCCCCCCCCTCCACTACACCATCATATAGCAGTGTAGGGGCTGTCCCCCCCTCCACAACACCCCAATATATCAGTGTACGGCTGTCTCCCTCCCCCCCCCGTTCTCTACACCATTATATATCAGTGTAGGGGCTGTCTCCCCCCCCCTCCCCTCCTCTACACCATCATATAGCAGTGTAAGGGCTGTTTCCCCCCCCCCCCCTCCTCTACACCATCATATATCAGTGTAGGGACTGTTCCCCCCCCTCCTCTACACCATCATATATCAGTGTAGGGGCTGTTCCCCCCCTCCTCTACACCATCATATATCAGTGTAGGGGCTGTTCCCCCCCCTCCACTACACCATCATATAGCAGTGTAGGGGCTGTTCCCCCCCCTCCCCTCCTCTACGCCATCATATAGCAGTGTAGGGGCTGTTCCCCCCAACTCCTCTACACCATCATATATCAGTGTAGCGGCTGTTCCCCCCCCCTCCTCTACACCATCATATAGCAGTGTAGGGGCTGTCCCCCCCTCCTCTACACCATCATATAGCAGTGTAGGGGCTGTTCCCCCCCCCCTCCTCTACACCATCATTTAGCAGTGTAGGGGCTGTCCCCCCCCTCCTCTACACCATGATATAGCAGTGTAGAGGCTGGGTCCCCCCCTCCTCTACACCATCATATATCAGTGTAGGGGCTGTTCCCCTCCTCTACACCATCATATAGCAGTGTAGGGGCTGTTCCCCCCCTCTTCTACACCATCATATATCAGTGTAGGGGCTGTTCCCCCCCTCCTCTACACCATCATATATCAGTGTAGGGGCTGCCCCCCCCCCTCCTCCACCATAGGGGCTGTTCCCCTCCTCTACACCATCATATAGCAGTGTAGGGGCTGTTCCCCTCCTCTACACCATTATATAGCAGTGTAGGGGCTGTTCCCCTCCTCTACACCATCATATAGCAGTGTAGGGGCTGTTCCCCTCCTCTACACCATTATATAGCAGTGTAGGGGCTGTTCCCCCCCTCCTCTACACCATCATATAGCAGTGTAGGGGCTGTCCCCCCCCTCCTCTACACCATCATATAGCAGTGTAGGGGCTGTTCCCCTCTACACCATCATATATCAGTGTAGGGGCTGTTTCCCCCCCCCCCCTCAACACCATCATATATCAGTGTAGGGGCTGTCGTCCCCCCCCTCTGCACCATCATATATCAGTGTAGGGGCTGTCCCCCCCCCCTCTACACCATCATATAGCAGTGTAGGGGCTGTTCCCCCCCCCCCCTCTACACCATCATATATCAGTGTAGGGGCTGTCCCCTCCCCCCCTCTACACCATCATATAGCAGTGTAGGGGCTGTTCCCCCCCCTCCACTACACCATCATATAGCAGTGTAGGGGCTGTCCCCCCCCTCCACAAACACCCCAATATATCAGTGTACGGCTGTCTCCCTCCCCCCCGTTCTCTACACCATTATATATCAGTGTAGGGGCTGTCCCCCCCCTCCCCTCCTCTACACCATCATATAGCAGTGTAAGGGCTGTTTCCCCCCCCCCCCTCCTCTACACCATCATATAGCAGTGTAGGGGCTGTTCCCCCCAACTCCTCTACACCATCATATATCAGTGTAGCGGCTGTTCCCCCCCCTCCTCTACACCATCATATAGCAGTGTAGGGGCTGTCCCCCCCTCCTCTACACCATCATATAGCAGTGTAGGGGCTGTCCCCCCCTCCTCTACACCATCATATAGCAGTGTAGGGACTGTTCCCCCCCCCTCCTCTACACCATCATATAGCAGTGTAGGGGCTGTTCCCCCCCCCCCCTCCTCTACACCATCATATAGCAGCGTACGGGCTGTCCCCCCCCCCCCCCCCCCCCCTCCTCTACACCATCATATAGCAGTGTAGGGGCTGTTCCCCCCCCTCCACTACACCATCATATAGCAGTGTAGGGGCTGTTCCCCCTCCTCTACACCATCATATAGCAGTGTAGGGGCTGTTCCCCCCCCTCCACTACACCATCATATAGCAGTGTAGGGGCTGTTCCCCCCCCCCTCCTCTACACCATCATATAGCAGTGTAGGGGCTGTTCCCCCCCCTCCACTACACCATCATATAGCAGTGTAGGGGCTGTTCCCCCCCCCTCCTCTACACCATCATATAGCAGTGTAGGGGCTGTTCCCCCCAACTCCTCTACACCATCATATAGCAGTGTAGGGGGCTGTTCCCCCCAACTCCTCTACACCATCATATAGCAGTGTAGGGGCTGTTCCCCCCCCTCCTCTACACCATCATTTAGCAGTGTAGGGGCTGTCCCCCCCTCCTCTACACCATGATATAGCAGTGTAGGGGCTGTCCCCCCCCTCCTCTACACCATCATATATCAGTGTAGGGGCTGTTCCCCCCCCCCCCCCCCTCCTCTACACCATCATATAGCAGTGTAGGGGCTGTTCCCCCCCTCTTCTACACCATCATATATCAGTGTAGGGGCTGTTCCCCCCCTCCTCTACACCATCATATATCAGTGAAGGGGCTGCCCCCCCCCCTCCTCCACCATAGGGGCTGTTCCCCTCCTCTACACCATCATATAGCAGTGTAGGGGCTGTTCCCCTCCTCTACACCATTATATAGCAGTGTAGGGGCTGTTCCCCCCCCCCTCCACTACACCATCATATAGCAGTGTAGGGGCTGTTCCCCCCCCCCCTCCACTACACCATCATATAGCAGTGTAGGGGCTGTTCCCCTCCCCTACACCATCATATATCAGTGTAGGGGCTGTCCCCCTCCCCCTCTACACCATCATATATCAGTGTAGGGGCTGTTCCCCCCCCTCCTCTACACCATCATATAGCAGTGTAGGGGCTGTCCCCCCCTCCCTCTACACCATCATATAGCAGTGTAGGGGCTGTTCCCCTCCTCTACACCATCATATAGCAGTGTAGGGGCTGTTCCCCTCCTCTACACCATTATATAGCAGTGTAGGGGCTGTTCCCCCCCCTCCTCTACACCATCATATAGCAGTGTAGGGGCTGTCCCCCCCTCCTCTACACCATCATATAGCAGTGTAGGGCTGTTCCCCTCTACACCATCATATATCAGTGTAGGGGCTGTTCCCCCCCCCCCTCAACACCATCATATATCAGTGTAGGGGCTGTCGTCCCCCCCCTCTGCACCATCATATATCAGTGTAGGGGCTGTCCCCCCCCCCTCTACACCATCATATAGCAGTGTAGGGGCTGTTCCCCCCCCCCCCTCTACACCATCATATATCAGTGTAGGGGCTGTCCCCTCCCCCCCTCTACACCATCATATAGCAGTGTAGGGGCTGTTCCCCCCCTCCACTACACCCATCATATAGCAGTGTAGGGGCTGTCCCCCCTCCAACAACACCCCAATATATCAGTGTACGGCTGTTCTCCTCCCCCCGTTCTCTACACCATTATATATCAGTGGTAGGGGCTGTCCCCCCCCTCCCTCCTTCTACACCATCTATAGCAGTGTAAGGGCTGTTTCCCCCCCCCCCCTCCTCTACACACATCATATAGCAGTGTAGGGGCTGTTCCCCCCCAACTCCTCTACACCATCATATATCAGTGTAGGCGGCTGTTCCCCCCCCTCCTCTCTCCTCTCTTACATCCATCATATAGCAGTGTAGGGGGCTGTCCCCCCATCCTCTACACCATCATATAGCAGGTGTAGGGGGCTGTCCCCTCCCTCCTTCTACACCATCATGATAGCAGTGTAGGACTGTTCCCCCCCCTCCTCCTACACCATCATATAGCAGTGTAGGGGCTGTTCCCCCCCCCCCCCTCCTCTACACCATCATATAGCAGCGTACGGGCTGTCCCCCCCCCCCCCCCCCTCCTCTACACCATCATATAGCAGTGTAGGGGCTGTTCCCCCCCCTCCACTACACCATCATATAGCAGTGTAGGGGCTGTTCCCCCTCCTCTACACCCATCATATAGCAGTGTAGGGGCTGTTCCCCCCCCCCTCCACTACACCATCATATAGCAGTGTAGGGGCTGTTCCCCCCCCCCTCCTCTACACCATCATATAGCAGTGTAGGGGCTTGTTCCCCCCCCTCCACTACACCATCATATAGCAGTGTAGGGGCTGTTCCCCCCCCCCTCCTCTACACCATCATATAGCAGTGTAGGGGCTGTTCCCCCCAACTCCTCTACACCATCATATAGCAGTGTAGGGGCTGTTCCCCCAACTCCTCTACACCATCATATAGCAGTGTAG
>NW_022262661.1:75000-168600 GCF_002021735.2 Oncorhynchus kisutch | reverse complement strand
TGACTGTGTGTTAACATGAGGTTCTATTCATGTTACTGTGTGTGTTAACATGAGTTTCTATTCATGTTACTGTGTGTTAACATGAAGAGGTTCTATTCATGTTACTGTGTGTTAACATGAGGTTCTATTCATGTTACTGTGTGTTAACATGAGGTTCTATTCATGTTACTGTGTGTTAACATGAGGTTCTATTCATGTTACTGTGTGTTAACATGAGGAAGAGGTTCTATTCATGTTACTGTGTGTTAACATGAGGTTCTATTCATGTTACTGTGTGTTAACATGAGGTTCTATTCATGTTACTGTGTGTTAACATGAGGAAGAGGTTCTATTCATGTTACTGTGTGTAACATGAGGTTCTATTCATGTTACTGTGTGTTAACATGAGGTTCTATTCATGTTACTGTGTGTTAACATGAGGTTCTATTCATGTTACTGTGTGTTAACATGAGAGGTTCTATTCATGTTACTGTGTGTTAACATGAGGAAGAGGTTCTATTCATGTTACTGTGTGTTAACATGAGGTTCTATTCATGTTACTGTGTGTGTTAACATGAGGTTCTATTCATGTTACTGTGTGTTAACATGAGGTTCTATTCATGTTACTGTGTGTTAACATGAGGTTTCTATTCATGTTACTGTGTGTTAACATGAGGAAGAGGTTCTATTCATGTTACTGTGTGTTAACATGAGGTTCTATTCATGTTACTGTGTGTTAACATGAGGAAGAGGTTCTATTCATGTTACTGTGTGTGTTAACATGAGAAGAGTTCTATTCATTTACTGTGTGTTAACATGAGTTCTATTCATGTTACTGTGTGTTAACATGAGGAAGAGGTTCTATTCATGTTACTGTGTGTTAACATGAGGAAGAGGTTCTATTCATGTTACTGTGTGTTAACATGAGAAGAGGTTCTATTCATGTTACTGTGTGTTAACATGAGGTTCTATTCATGTTACTGTGTGTGTTAACATGAGGAAGAGGTTCTATTCATGTTACTGTGTGTGTTAACATGAGGTTCTATTCATGTTACTGTGTGTGTTAACATGAGATTCTATTCATGTTACTGTGTGTGTTAACATGAGGTTCTATTCATGTTACTGTGTGTTAACATGAGGAAGAGGTTCTATTCATGTTACTGTGTGTGTTAACATGAGATCTATTCATGTTACTGTGTGTTAACATGAGGAAGAGGTTCTATTCATGTTACTGTGTGTTAACATGAGGAAGAGGTTCTATTCATGTTACTGTGTGTTAACATGAGGTTATATTCATGTTACTGTGTGTTAACATGAGGAAGAGGTTCTATTCATGTTACTGTGTGTGTAACGTGAGGAAGAGGTTCTATTCATGTTTACTGTGTTTAACATGAGAAGAGGTTCTATTCATGTTACTGTGTGTGTTAACATGAGGTTCTATTCATGTTACTGTGTGTGTTAACATGAGGAAGAGGTTCTATTCATGTTACTGTGTGTTAACATGAGGTTCTATTCATGTTACTGTGTGTTAACATGAGGAAGAGTTCTATTCATGTTACTGTGTGTTAACATGAGGAAGAGGTTCTATTCATGTTACTGTGTGTTAACATGAGGAAGAGGTTCTATTCATGTTACTGTGTGTTAACATGAGGTTCTATTCATGTTACTGTGTGTTAACATGAGGAAGAGGTTCTATTCATGTTACTGTGTGTTAACATGAGGTTCTATTCATGTTTGTGTGTGTTAACATGAGATTCTATTCATGTTACTGTGTGTTAACATGAGGTTCTATTCATGTTACTGTGTGTTAACATGAGGTTCTATTCATGTTACTGTGTGTTAACATGAGATTCTATTCATGTTACTGTGTGTTAACATGAGAAGAGGTTCTATTCATGTTACTGTGTGTTAACATGAGGTTCTATTCATGTTACTGTGTGTTAACATGAGGTTCTATTCATGTTACTGTGTGTTACATGAGAAGAGGTTCTATTCATGTTACTGTGTGTTAACATGAGGTTCTATTCATGTTACTGTGTGTTAACATGAGGAGAGGTTCTATTCATGTTACTGTGTGTTAACATGAGGAAGAGGTTCTATTCATGTTACTGTGTGTTAACATGAGGAAGAGGTTCTATTCATGTTACTGTGTGTTAACATGAGGAAGAGGTTCTATTCATGTTACTGTGTTTAACATGAGGAAGAGGTTCTATTCATGTTACTGTGTGTTAACATGAGGTTCTATTCATGTTACTGTGTGTGTTAACATGATATATTCATGTTACTGTGTGTGTTAACATGAGGAAGAGGTTCTATTCATGTTACTGTGTGTTAACATGAGGTTCTATTCATGTTACTGTGTGTTAACATGAGGTTCTATTCATGTTACTGTGTGTTAACATGAGGTTCTATTCATGTTACTGTGTGTTAACGTGAGGAAGAGGTTCTATTCATGTTACTGTGTGTTAACATGAGGTTCTATTCATGTTACTGTGTGTGTTAACATGAGGTTCTATTCATGTTACTGTGTTGTTAACATGAGGAAGAGGTTCTATTCATGTTACTGTGTGTTAACATGAGGTTCTATTCATGTTACTGTGTGTTAACATGAGGTTCTATTCATGTTACTGTGTGTTAACATGAGGAAGAGGTTCTATTCATGTTACTGTGTGTTAACATGAGGAAGAGGTTCTATTCATGTTACTGTGTGTTAACATGAGGTTCTATTCATGTTACTGTGTGTGTTAACATGAGGTTCTATTCATGTTACTGTGTGTTAACATGAGGTTCTATTCATGTTACTGTGTGTTAACATGAGGTTCTATTCATGTTACTGTGTGTTAACATGAGAGGTTCTATTCATGTTACTGTGTGTTAACATGAGGTTCTATTCATGTTACTGTGTGTTAACATGAGGAAGAGGTTCTATTCATGTTACTGTGTGTTAACATGAGGAAGAGTTCTATTCATGTTACTGTGTGTGTTAACATGAGGAAGAGGTTCTATTCATGTTACTGTGTGTTAACATGAGGTTCTATTCATGTTACTGTGTGTGTTAACATGAGGTTCTATTCATGTTACTGTGTGTTAACATGAGGTTCTATTCATGTTACTGTGTGTTAACATGAGGTTCTATTCATGTTACTGTGTGTTAACATGAGGAAGAGGTTCTATTCATGTTACTGTGTGTTAACATGAGGTTCTATTCATGTTACTGTGTGTTAACATGAGGAAGAGGTTCTATTCATGTTACTGTGTGTTAACATGAGGTTCTATTCATGTTACTGTGTTAACATGAGATTCTATTCATGTTACTGTGTGTGTTAACATGAGGTTCTATTCATGTTACTGTGTGTTAACATGAGGTTCTATTCATGTTACTGTGTGTTAACATGAGATTCTATTCATGTTACTGTGTGTTAACATGAGGAAGAGGTTCTATTCATGTTACTGTGTGTTAACATGAGGTTCTATTCATGTTACTGTGTGTTAACATGAGGTTCTATTCATGTTACTGTGTGTTAACATGAGGTTCTATTCATGTTACTGTGTGTTAACATGAGGTTCTATTCATGTTACTGTGTGTTAACATGAGGAAGAGGTTCTATTCATGTTACTGTGTGTTAACATGAGAAGAGGTTCTATTCATGTTACTGTGTGTTAACATGAGGAAGAGGTTCTATTCATGTTACTGTGTGTTAACATGAGGAAGAGGTTCTATTCATGTTACTGTGTGTTAACATGAGGAGAGGTTCTATTCATGTTACTGTGTGTTAACATGAGGTTCTATTCATGTTACTGTGTGTGTTAACATGAGATTCTATTCATGTTACTGTGTGTGTTAACATGAGGAAGAGGTTCTATTCATGTTACTGTGTGTTAACATGAGGTTCTATTCATGTTACTGTGTGTTAACATGAGGTTCTATTCATGTTACTGTGTGTTAACATGAGGTTCTATTCATGTTACTGTGTGTTAACATGAGGAAGAGGTTCTATTCATGTTACTGTGTGTTAACATGAGGTTCTATTCATGTTACTGTGTGTGTTAACATGAGGTTCTATTCATGTTACTGTGTGTTAACATGAGGAAGAGGTTCTATTCATGTTACTGTGTGTTAACATGAGGTTCTATTCATGTTACTGTGTGTTAACATGAGGTTCTATTCATGTTACTGTGTGTTAACATGAGGTTCTATTCATGTTACTGTGTGTTAACATGAGGAAGAGGTTCTATTCATGTTACTGTGTGTTAACATGAGGAAGAGGTTCTATTCATGTTACTGTGTGTTAACATGAGGTTCTATTCATGTTACTGTGTGTGTTAACATGAGGTTCTATTCATGTTACTGTGTGTTAACATGAGGTTCTATTCATGTTACTGTGTGTTAACATGAGGTTCTATTCATGTTACTGTGTGTTAACATGAGGAAGAGGTTCTATTCATGTTACTGTGTGTTAACATGAGGTTCTATTCATGTTACTGTGTGTTAACATGAGGAAGAGTTCTATTCATGTTACTGTGTGTTAACATGAGGAAGAGGTTCTATTCATGTTACTGTGTGTTAACATGAGGTTCTATTCATGTTACTGTGTGTTAACATGAGGAAGAGGTTCTATTCATGTTACTGTGTGTTAACATGAGGAAGAGGTTCTATTCATGTTACTGTGTGTTAACATGAGGAGAGGTTCTATTCATGTTACTGTGTGTTAACATGAGGTTCTATTCATGTTACTGTGTGTTAACATGAGGAAGAGGTTCTATTCATGTTACTGTGTGTTAACATGAGGTTCTATTCATGTTACTGTGTGTGTTAACATGAGATTCTATTCATGTTACTGTGTGTTAACATGAGGTTCTATTCATGTTACTGTGTGTTAACATGAGGAAGAGGTTCTATTCATGTTACTGTGTGTGTTAACATGAGTTCTATTCATGTTACTGTGTGTGTTAACATGAGGAAGAGGTTCTATTCATGTTACTGTGTGTTAACGTGAGGAAGAGGTTCTATTCATGTTACTGTGTGTTAACATGAGGTTATATTCATGTTACTGTGTGTTAACATGAGGAAGAGGTTCTATTCATGTTACTGTGTGTTAACATGAGGAAGAGGTTCTATTCATGTTACTGTGTGTTAACATGAGGTTCTATTCATGTTACTGTGTGTTAACATGAGATTATATTCATGTTACTGTGTGTGTTAACATGAGGAAGAGGTTCTATTCATGTTACTGTGTGTTAACATGAGGTTCTATTCATGTTACTGTGTGTTAACATGAGGAAGAGGTTCTATTCATGTTACTGTGTGTTAACATGAGGAAGAGGTTCTATTCATGTTACTGTGTGTTAACATGAGGAAGAGGTTCTATTCATGTTACTGTGTGTTAACATGAGGTTCTATTCATGTTACTGTGTGTGTAACATGAGGAAGAGGTTCTATTCATGTTACTGTGTGTGTTAACATGAGGTTCTATTCATGTTACTGTGTGTTAACATGAGATTCTATTCATGTTACTGTGTGTTAACATGAGGTTCTATTCATTACTGTGTGTTTAACATGAGGAAGAGGTTCTATTCATGTTACTGTGTGTGTTAACATGAGGTTCTATTCATGTTACTGTGTGTTAACATGAGGAAGAGGTTCTATTCATGTTACTGTGTGTTAACGTGAGGAAGAGGTTCTATTCATGTTACTGTGTGTTAACATGAGGTTCTATTCATGTTACTGTGTGTTAACATGAGGAAGAGGTTCTATTCATGTTACTGTGTGTTAACATGAGGAAGAGGTTCTATTCATGTTACTGTGTGTTAACATGAGGAAGAGGTTCTATTCATGTTACTGTGTGTTAACATGAGGTTCTATTCATGTTACTGTGTGTGTTAACATGAGATTCTATTCATGTTACTGTGTGTGTTAACATGAGGAAGAGGTTCTATTCATGTTACTGTGTGTTAACATGAGGTTCTATTCATGTTACTGTGTGTTAACATGAGGTTCTATTCATGTTACTGTGTGTTAACATGAGGAAGAGGTTCTATTCATGTTACTGTGTGTTAACATGAGGTTCTATTCATGTTACTGTGTGTTAACATGAGGTTCTATTCATGTTACTGTGTGTGTTAACATGAGGTTCTATTCGTGTTACTGTGTGTTAACATGAGGAAGAGGTTCTATTCATGTTACTGTGTGTTAACATGAGGAAGAGGTTCTATTCGTGTTACTGTGTGTTAACATGAGATTCTATTCATGTTACTGTGTGTTAACATGAGGAAGAGGTTCTATTCATGTTACTGTGTGTTAACATGAGGTTCTATTCATGTTACTGTGTGTTAACATGAGGTTCTATTCATGTTACTGTGTGTTAACATGAGGAAGAGGTTCTATTCATGTTACTGTGTGTTAACATGAGGAAAGGTTCTATTCATGTTACTGTGTGTTAACATGAGGAAGAGGTTCTATTCATGTTACTGTGTGTTAACATGAGGAAGAGGTTCTATTCATGTTACTGTGTGTTAACATGAGGTTCTATTCATGTTACTGTGTGTAAACATGAGGAAGAGGTTCTATTCATGTTACTGTGTGTGTTAACATGAGGAAGAGGTTCTATTCGTGTTACTGTGTGTTAATATGAGGTTCTATTCATGGTACTGTGTGTTAACATGAGGAAGAGGTTCTATTCATGTTACTGTGTGTGTTAACATGAGGTTCTATTCATGTTACTGTGTGTTAACATGAGGTTCTATTCATGTTACTGTGTGTTAACATGAGGTTCTATTCATGTTACTGTGTGTTAACATGAGGTTCTATTCATGTTACTGTGTGTTAACATGAGGAAGAGGTTCTATTCATGTTACTGTGTGTTAACATGAGGAAGAGGTTCTATTCATGTTACTGTGTGTTAACATGAGGAAGAGGTTGTATTCATGTTACTGTGTGTTAACATGAGGTTCTATTCATGTTACTGTGTTAACATGAGATTCTATTCATGTTCCTGTGTGTTAACATGAGGTTCTATTCATGTTACTGTGTGTTAACATGAGGTTCTATTCATGTTACTGTGTGTTAACATGAGATTCTATTCATGTTACTGTGTGTTAACATGAGGAAGAGGTTCTATTCATGTTACTGTGTGTTAACATGAGGTTCTATTCATGTTACTGTGTGTTAACATGAGGTTCTATTCATGTTACTGTGTGTTAACATGAGGAAGAGGTTCTATTCATGTTACTGTGTGTTAACATGAGGTTCTATTCATGTTACTGTGTGTTAACATGAGGAAGAGGTTCTATTCATGTTACTGTGTGTTAACATGAGGAAGAGGTTCTATTCATGTTACTGTGTGTTAACATGAGGAAGAGGTTCTATTCATGTTACTGTGTGTTAACGTGAGGAAGAGGTTCTATTCATGTTACTGTGTTAACATGAGGAAGAGGTTCTATTCATGTTACTGTGTGTTAACATGAGATTCTATTCATGTTACTGTGTGTGTTAACATGAGGAAGAGGTTCTATTCATGTTACTGTGTGTTAACATGAGGTTCTATTCATGTTACTGTGTGTTAACATGAGGTTCTATTCATGTTACTGTGTGTTAAATGAGGAAGAGGTTCTATTCATGTTACTGTGTGTTAACATGAGGTTCTATTCATGTTACTGTGTGTGTTAACATGAGGTTCTATTCATGTTACTGTGTGTTAACATGAGGAAGAGGTTCTATTCATGTTACTGTGTGTTAACATGAGGTTCTATTCATGTTACTGTGTGTTAACATGAGGTTCTATTCATGTTACTGTGTGTTAACATGAGGAAGAGGTTCTATTCATGTTACTGTGTGTTAACAGGAAGAGGTTCTATTCATGTTACTGTGTGTTAACATGAGGTTCTATTCATGTTACTGTGTGTTAACATGAGGTTCTATTCATGTTACTGTGTGTTAACATGAGGTTCTATTCATGTTACTGTGTGTGTTAACATGAGGTTCTATTCATGTTACTGTGTGTTAACATGAGGAAGAGGTTCTATTCATGTTACTGTGTGTTAACATGAGGTTCTATTCATGTTACTGTGTGTTAACATGAGGAAGAGGTTCTATTCATGTTACTGTGTGTTAACATGAGGAAGAGGTTCTATTCATGTTACTGTGTGTTAACATGAGGTTCTATTCATGTTACTGTGTGTTAACATGAGGAAGAGGTTCTATTCATGTTACTGTGTGTTAACATGAGGAAGAGGTTCTATTCATGTTACTGTGTGTTAACATGAGGAAGAGGTTCTATTCATGTTACTGTGTGTTAACATGAGGTTCTATTCATGTTACTGTGTGTTAACATGAGGAAGAGGTTCTATTCATGTTACTGTGTGTGTTAACATGAGGTTCTATTCATGTTACTGTGTGTGTTAACATGAGATTCTATTCATGTTACTGTGTGTTAACATGAGGTTCTATTCATGTTACTGTGTGTTAACATGAGGAAGAGGTTCTATTCATGTTACTGTGTGTGTTAACATGAGGTTCTATTCATGTTACTGTGTGTTAACATGAGGAAGAGGTTCTATTCATGTTACTGTGTGTGTTAACATGAGGAAGAGGTTCTATTCGTGTTACTGTGTGTTAACATGAGGTTCTATTCATGTTACTGTGTGTTAACATGAGGAAGAGGTTCTATTCATGTTACTGTGTGTTAACATGAGGAAGAGGTTGTATTCATGTTACTGTGTGTTAACATGAGGAAGAGGTTCTATTCATGTTACTGTGTGTTAACATGAGGTTCTATTCATGTTACTGTGTGTGTTAACATGAGATTCTATTCATGTTACTGTGTGTTAACGTGAGGTTCTATTCATGTTACTGTGTGTTAACATGAGGTTCTATTCATGTTACTGTGTGTTAACATGGTTCTATTCATGTTACTGTGTGTTAACATGAGGAAGAGGTTCTATTCATGTTACTGTGTGTTAACATGAGGTTCTATTCATGTTACTGTGTGTTAACATGAGGTTCTATTCATGTTACTGTGTGTTAACATGAGGTTCTATTCATGTTACTGTGTGTTAACATGAGGAAGAGGTTCTATTCATGTTACTGTGTGTTAACATGAGGAAGAGGTTCTATTCATGTTACTGTGTGTTAACATGAGGTTCTATTCATGTTACTGTGTGTTAACATGAGGAAGAGGTTCTATTCATGTTACTGTGTGTTAACATGAGGTTCTATTCATGTTACTGTGTGTTAACATGAGGTTCTATTCATGTTACTGTGTGTTAACATGAGGAAGAGGTTCTATTCATGTTACTGTGTGTTAACATGAGGAAGAGGTTCTATTCATGTTACTGTGTGTTAACATGAGGAAGAGGTTCTATTCATGTTACTGTGTGTTAACATGAGGTTCTATTCATGTTACTGTGTGTAAACATGAGGAAGAGGTTCTATTCATGTTACTGTGTGTGTTAACATGAGGAAGAGGTTCTATTCGTGTTACTGTGTGTTAATATGAGGTTCTATTCATGTTACTGTGTGTTAACATGAGGAAGAGGTTCTATTCATGTTACTGTGTGTTAACATGAGGTTCTATTCATGTTACTGTGTGTGTTAACATGAGGTTCTATTCATGTTACTGTGTGTTAACATGAGGTTCTATTCATGTTACTGTGTGTTAACATGAGGTTCTATTCATGTTACTGTGTGTTAACATGAGGAAGAGGTTCTATTCATGTTACTGTGTGTTAACATGAGGAAGAGGTTCTATTCATGTTACTGTGTGTTAACATGAGGAAGAGGTTCTATTCATGTTACTGTGTGTTAACATGAGGTTCTATTCATGTTACTGTGTGTTAACATGAGGAAGAGGTTCTATTCATGTTACTGTGTGTTAACATGAGGAAGAGGTTCTATTCATGTTACTGTGTGTTAACATGAGGTTCTATTCATGTTACTGTGTGTTAACATGAGGAAGAGGTTCTATTCATGTTACTGTGTGTTAACATGAGGAAGAGGTTCTATTCATGTTACTGTGTGTTAACATGAGGAAGAGGTTCTATTCATGTTACTGTGTGTTAACATGAGGTTCTATTCATGTTACTGTGTGTGTTAACATGAGGTTCTATTCATGTTACTGTGTGTTAACATGAGGTTCTATTCATGTTACTGTGTGTTAACATGAGGTTCTATTCATGTTACTGTGTGTTAACATGAGGAAGAGGTTCTATTCATGTTACTGTGTGTTAACATGAGGTTCTATTCATGTTACTGTGTTAACATGAGGAAGAGGTTCTATTCATGTTACTGTGTGTTAACATGAGGAAGAGGTTCTATTCATGTTACTGTGTGTTAACATGAGGAAGAGGTTCTATTCATGTTACTGTGTGTTAACATGAGGAAGAGGTTCTATTCATGTTACTGTGTGTTAACATGAGGAAGAGGTTCTATTCATGTTACTGTGTGTTAACATGAGGAAGAGGTTCTATTCATGTTACTGTGTGTTAACATGAGGTTCTATTCATGTTACTGTGTGTGTTAACATGAGGTTCTATTCATGTTACTGTGTGTTAACATGAGGTTCTATTCATGTTACTGTGTGTTAACATGAGGTTCTATTCATGTTACTGTGTGTTAACATGAGGAAGAGGTTCTATTCATGTTACTGTGTGTTAACATGAGGTTCTATTCATGTTACTGTGTGTTAACATGAGGAAGAGGTTCTATTCATGTTACTGTGTGTTAACATGAGGAAGAGGTTCTATTCATGTTACTGTGTGTTAACATGAGGAAGAGGTTCTATTCATGTTACTGTGTGTTAACATGAGGAAGAGGTTCTATTCATGTTACTGTGTGTTAACATGAGGTTCTATTCATGTTACTGTGTGTGTTAACATGAGATTCTATTCATGTTACTGTGTGTGTTAACATGAGGAAGAGGTTCTATTCATGTTACTGTGTGTTAACATGAGGTTCTATTCATGTTACTGTGTGTGTTAACATGGTTCTATTCATGTTACTGTGTGTTAACATGAGGAAGAGGTTCTATTCATGTTACTGTGTGTTAACATGGTTCTATTCATGTTACTGTGTGTTAACATGAGGAAGAGGTTCTATTCATGTTACTGTGTGTTAACATGAGGTTCTATTCATGTTACTGTGTGTGTTAACATGAGGTTCTATTCATGTTACTGTGTGTTAACATGAGGAAGAGGTTCTATTCATGTTACTGTGTGTGTTAACATGAGGAAGAGGTTCTATTCGTGTTACTGTGTGTTAATATGAGGTTCTATTCATGTTACTGTGTGTTAACATGAGGAAGAGGTTCTATTCATGTTACTGTGTGTGTTAACATGAGGTTCTATTCATGTTACTGTGTGTGTTAACATGAGGTTCTATTCGTGTTACTGTGTGTTAACATGAGGTTCTATTCATGTTACTGTGTGTGTTAACATGAGGTTCTATTCGTGTTACTGTGTGTTAACATGAGGAAGAGGTTCTATTCATGTTACTGTGTGTTAACATGAGGAAGAGGTTCTATTCATGTTACTGTGTGTTAACATGAGGAAGAGGTTCTATTCATGTTACTGTGTGTTAACATGAGGTTCTATTCATGTTACTGTGTGTTAACATGAGGAAGAGGTTCTATTCATGTTACTGTGTGTTAACATGAGGAAGAGGTTCTATTCATGTTACTGTGTGTTAACATGAGGTTATATTCAAGTTACTGTGTGTTAACGTGAGGAAGAGGTTCTATTTATGTTACTGTGTGTTAACATGAGGAAGAGGTTCTATTCATGTTACTGTGTGTTAACATGAGGAAGAGGTTGTATTCATGTTACTGTGTGTTAACATGAGGTTCTATTCATGTTACTGTGTGTGTTAACATGAGGTTCTATTCATGTTACTGTGTGTTAACATGAGGTTCTATTCATGTTACTGTGTGTTAACATGAGATTCTATTCATGTTACTGTGTGTTAACATGAGGAAGAGGTTCTATTCATGTTACTGTGTGTTAACATGAGGTTCTATTCATGTTACTGTGTGTTAACATGAGGAAGAGGTTCTATTCATGTTACTGTGTGTTAACGTGAGGAAGAGGTTCTATTCATGTTACTGTGTGTTAACATGAGGAAGAGGTTCTATTCATGTTACTGTGTGTTAACGTGAGGAAGAGGTTCTATTCATGTTACTGTGTGTTAACATGAGGTTATATTCATGTTACTGTGTGTGTTAACATGAGATTATATTCATGTTACTGTGTGTGTTAACATGAGGAAGAGGTTCTATTCATGTTACTGTGTGTTAACATGAGGTTCTATTCATGTTACTGTGTGTGTTAACATGAGGTTCTATTCATGTCACTGTGTGTTAACGTGAGGAAGAGGTTCTATTCATGTTACTGTGTGTTAACATGGTTCTATTCATGTTACTGTGTGTTAACATGAGGAAGAGGTTCTATTCATGTTACTGTGTGTGTTAACATGAGGTTCTATTCGTGTTACTGTGTGTTAACATGAGATTCTATTCATGTTACTGTGTGTTAACATGAGATTCTATTCATGTTACTGTGTGTGTTAACATGAGATTATATTCATGTTACTGTGTGTGTTAACATGAGGAAGAGGTTCTATTCATGTTACTGTGTGTTAACATGAGGTTCTATTCATGTTACTGTGTGTTAACATGAGGTTCTATTCATGTTACTGTGTGTTAACATGAGGTTCTATTCATGTTACTGTGTGTTAACATGAGGTTCTATTCATGTTACTGTGTGTTAACATGAGGTTCTATTCATGTTACTGTGTGTTAACATGAGGAAGAGGTTCTATTCATGTTACTGTGTGTTAACATGAGGTTCTATTCATGTTACTGTGTGTTAACATGAGGAAGAGGTTCTATTCATGTTACTGTGTGTTAACATGAGGTTCTATTCATGTTACTGTGTGTTAACATGAGATTCTATTCATGTTACTGTGTGTTAACATGAGGTTCTATTCATGTTACTGTGTGTTAACATGAGGTTCTATTCATGTTACTGTGTGTTAACATGAGATTCTATTCATGTTACTGTGTGTTAACATGAGGAAGAGGTTCTATTCATGTTACTGTGTGTTAACATGAGGTTCTATTCATGTTACTGTGTGTTAACATGAGGTTCTATTCATGTTACTGTGTGTTAACGTGAGGAAGAGGTTCTATTCATGTTACTGTGTGTTAACATGAGGTTCTATTCATGTTACTGTGTGTTAACATGAGGAAGAGGTTCTATTCATGTTACTGTGTGTTAACATGAGATTCTATTCATGTTACTGTGTGTGTTAACATGAGATTATATTCATGTTACTGTGTGTGTTAACATGAGGAAGAGGTTCTATTCATGTTACTGTGTGTTAACATGAGGTTCTATTCATGTTACTGTGTGTGTTAACATGAGGAAGAGGTTCTATTCATGTTACTGTGTGTTAACATGAGGTTCTATTCATGTTACTGTGTGTTAACATGAGGTTCTATTCATGTTACTGTGTGTTAACATGAGGTTCTATTCATGTTACTGTGTGTTAACATGAGGTTCTATTCATGTTACTGTGTGTTAACATGAGGTTCTATTCGTGTTACTGTGTGTTAACATGAGGAAGAGGTTCTATTCATGTTACTGTGTGTTAACATGAGGTTCTATTCATGTTACTGTGTGTTAACATGAGGAAGAGGTTGTATTCATGTTACTGTGTGTTAACATGAGGTTCTATTCATGTTACTGTGTGTTAACATGAGATTCTATTCATGTTACTGTGTGTTAACATGAGGTTCTATTCATGTTACTGTGTGTTAACATGAGGTTCTATTCATGTTACTGTGTGTTAACATGAGATTCTATTCATGTTACTGTGTGTTAACATGAGGAAGAGGTTCTATTCATGTTACTGTGTGTTAACATGAGGTTCTATTCATGTTACTGTGTGTTAACATGAGGTTCTATTCATGTTACTGTGTGTTAACATGAGGAAGAGGTTCTATTCATGTTACTGTGTGTTAACATGAGGTTCTATTCATGTTACTGTGTGTTAACATGAGGAAGAGGTTCTATTCATGTTACTGTGTGTTAACATGAGATTCTATTCATGTTACTGTGTGTGTTAACATGAGATTCTATTCATGTTACTGTGTGTGTTAACATGAGGAAGAGGTTCTATTCATGTTACTGTGTGTTAACATGAGGTTCTATTCATGTTACTGTGTGTGTTAACATGGTTCTATTCATGTTACTGTGTGTTAACATGAGGAAGAGGTTCTATTCATGTTACTGTGTGTTAACATGAGATTCTATTCATGTTACTGTGTGTTAACATGAGGTTCTATTCATGTTACTGTGTGTTAACATGAGGTTCTATTCATGTTACTGTGTGTTAACATGAGATTCTATTCATGTTACTGTGTGTTAACATGAGGAAGAGGTTCTATTCATGTTACTGTGTGTTAACATGAGGTTCTATTCATGTTACTGTGTGTTAACATGAGGTTCTATTCATGTTACTGTGTGTTAACATGAGGAAGAGGTTCTATTCATGTTACTGTGTGTTAACATGAGGAAGAGGTTCTATTCATGTTACTGTGTGTTAACATGAGGAAGAGGTTCTATTCATGTTACTGTGTGTTAAAATGAGGAAGAGGTTCTATTCATGTTACTGTGTGTTAACGTGAGGAAGAGGTTCTATTCATGTTACTGTGTGTTAACGTGAGGAAGAGGTTCTATTCATGTTACTGTGTGTTAACATGAGATTATATTCATGTTACTGTGTGTGTTAACATGAGGAAGAGGTTCTATTCATGTTACTGTGTGTTAACATGAGGTTCTATTCATGTTACTGTGTGTGTTAACATGAGGTTCTATTCATGTTACTGTGTGTTAACGTGAGGAAGAGGTTCTATTCATGTTACTGTGTGTTAACATGAGGTTCTATTCATGTTACTGTGTGTGTTAACATGAGGTTCTATTCATGTTACTGTGTGTTAACATGAGGTTCTATTCATGTTACTGTGTGTTAACATGAGGTTCTATTCATGTTACTGTGTGTTAACATGAGGAAGAGGTTCTATTCATGTTACTGTGTGTTAACATGAGGTTCTATTCATGTTACTGTGTGTTAACATGAGGAAGAGGTTCTATTCATGTTACTGTGTGTTAACATGAGGAAGAGGTTGTATTCATGTTACTGTGTGTTAACATGAGGAAGAGGTTCTATTCATGTTACTGTGTGTTAACATGAGGTTCTATTCATGTTACTGTGTGTGTTAACATGAGGAAGAGGTTCTATTCATGTTACTGTGTGTTAACATGAGGTTCTATTCATGTTACTGTGTGTGTTAACATGAGGTTCTATTCATGTTACTGTGTGTTAACATGAGGTTCTATTCATGTTACTGTGTGTTAACATGAGGAAGAGGTTCTATTCATGTTACTGTGTGTGTTAACATGAGGTTCTATTCATGTTACTGTGTGTTAACATGAGGAAGAGGTTCTATTCATGTTACTGTGTGTTAACATGAGGAAGAGGTTCTATTCATGTTACTGTGTGTTAACATGAGGTTCTATTCATGTTACTGTGTGTTAACATGAGGAAGAGGTTCTATTCATGTTACTGTGTGTTAACATGAGGAAGAGGTTCTATTCATGTTACTGTGTGTTAACATGAGGAAGAGGTTCTATTCATGTTACTGTGTGTTAACATGAGGTTCTATTCATGTTACTGTGTGTGTTAACATGAGATTCTATTCATGTTACTGTGTGTGTTAACATGAGGAAGAGGTTCTATTCATGTTACTGTGTGTTAACATGAGGTTCTATTCATGTTACTGTGTGTTAACATGAGGTTCTATTCATGTTACTGTGTGTTAACATGAGGAAGAGGTTCTATTCATGTTACTGTGTGTTAACATGAGGTTCTATTCATGTTACTGTGTGTTAACATGAGGTTCTATTCATGTTACTGTGTGTTAACATGAGGTTCTATTCATGTTACTGTGTGTTAACATGAGGAAGAGGTTCTATTCATGTTACTGTGTGTTAACATGAGGAAGAGGTTCTATTCATGTTACTGTGTGTTAAATGAGGTTCTATTCATGTTACTGTGTGTTAACATGAGGAAGAGGTTCTATTCATGTTACTGTGTGTTAACATGAGGAAGAGGTTCTATTCATGTTACTGTGTGTTAACATGAGGTTCTATTCATGTTACTGTGTGTTAACATGAGGAAGAGGTTCTATTCATGTTACTGTGTGTTAACATGAGGAAGAGGTTCTATTCATGTTACTGTGTGTTAACATGAGGTTCTATTCATGTTACTGTGTGTTAACATGAGGAAGAGGTTCTATTCATGTTACTGTGTGTTAACATGAGGTTCTATTCATGTTACTGTGTGTTAACATGAGGAAGAGGTTCTATTCATGTTACTGTGTGTTAACATGAGGTTCTATTCATGTTACTGTGTGTTAACATGAGGAAGAGGTTCTATTCATGTTACTGTGTGTTAACATGAGGTTCTATTCATGTTACTGTGTGTTAACATGAGGAAGAGGTTCTATTCATGTTACTGTGTGTTAACATGAGGAAGAGGTTCTATTCATGTTACTGTGTGTTAACATGAGGTTCTATTCATGTTACTGTGTGTGTTAACATGAGATTATATTCATGTTACTGTGTGTGTTAACATGAGGAAGAGGTTCTATTCATGTTACTGTGTGTTAACATGAGGTTCTATTCATGTTACTGTGTGTGTTACATGAGGTTCTATTCATGTCACTGTGTGTTAACGTGAGGAAGAGGTTCTATTCATGTTACTGTGTGTTAACATGGTTCTATTCATGTTACTGTGTGTTAACATGAGGAAGAGGTTCTATTCATGTTACTGTGTGTTAACATGAGGTTCTATTCATGTTACTGTGTGTGTTAACATGAGGTTCTATTCATGTTACTGTGTGTTAACATGAGGTTCTATTCATGTTACTGTGTGTTAACATGAGGTTCTATTCATGTTACTGTGTGTTAACATGAGATTCTATTCATGTTACTGTGTGTGTTAACATGAGGTTCTATTCATGTTACTGTGTGTGTTAACATGAGGAAGAGGTTCTATTCATGTTACTGTGTGTTAACATGAGGTTCTATTCATGTTACTGTGTGTGTTAACATGAGGTTCTATTCATGTTACTGTGTGTTAACATGAGGTTCTATTCATGTTACTGTGTGTTAACATGAGGTTCTATTCATGTTACTGTGTGTTAACATGAGGAAGAGGTTCTATTCATGTTACTGTGTGTTAACATGAGGTTCTATTCATGTTACTGTGTGTTAACATGAGGAAGAGGTTCTATTCATGTTACTGTGTGTTAACATGAGGTTCTATTCATGTTACTGTGTGTTAACATGAGGTTCTATTCATGTTACTGTGTGTTAACATGAGGTTCTATTCATGTTACTGTGTGTTAACATGAGGAAGAGGTTCTATTCATGTTACTGTGTGTTAACATGAGGAAGAGGTTCTATTCATGTTACTGTGTGTTAACATGAGGAAGAGGTTCTATTCATGTTACTGTGTGTTAACATGAGGTTCTATTCATGTTACTGTGTGTGTTAACATGAGATTCTATTCATGTTACTGTGTGTGTTAACATGAGGAAGAGGTTCTATTCATGTTACTGTGTGTTAACATGAGGTTCTATTCATGTTACTGTGTGTGTTAACATGGTTCTATTCATGTTACTGTGTGTTAACATGAGGAAGAGGTTCTATTCATGTTACTGTGTGTTAACATGGTTCTATTCATGTTACTGTGTGTTAACATGAGGAAGAGGTTCTATTCATGTTACTGTGTGTTAACATGAGGTTCTATTCATGTTACTGTGTGTTAACATGAGGTTCTATTCATGTTACTGTGTGTTAACATGAGATTCTATTCATGTTACTGTGTGTGTTAACATGAGATTATATTCATGTTACTGTGTGTGTTAACATGAGGAAGAGGTTCTATTCATGTTACTGTGTGTTAACATGAGGTTCTATTCATGTTACTGTGTGTTAACATGAGGTTCTATTCATGTTACTGTGTGTTAACATGAGGTTCTATTCATGTTACTGTGTGTTAACATGAGGTTCTATTCATGTTACTGTGTGTTAACATGAGGTTCTTATCGTGTTACTGTGTGTTAACATGAGGCAGAGGTTCTATTCATGTTACTGTGTGTTAACATGAGGTTCCTATTCATGTTACTGTGTGTTAACATGAGGAAGAGGTTTGTATTCATGTTACTGTGTGTTAACATGAGGTTCTATTCATGTTACTGTGTTAACACGAGATTCTATTCATGTTCCTGTGTGTTAACATGAGGTTCTATTCATGTTACTGTGTGTTAACATGAGGTTCTATTCATGTTACTGTGTGTTAACATGAGATTCTATTCATGTTACTGTGGTGTTAACATGAGGAAGAGGTTCTATTCATGTTACTGTGTGTTAACATGAGGTTCTATTCATGTTAGCTGTGTGGTTTAACATGAGTTCTATTCATGTTACTGTGTGTTAAACGTGAGGAAGAGGTTCTATTCATGTTACTGTGTGTTAACATGAGGTTCTATTCATGTTACTGTGTGTTAACATGAGGAAGAGGTTCTATTCATTGTTACTGTGTGTTTAACATGAGGTTCTATTCATGTTACTGTGTGTGTTAACATGGTTCTATTCATGTTACTGTGTGTTAACATGAGGAAGAGGTTCTATTCATGTTACTGTGTTAACACGAGATTCTATTCATGTTCCTGTGTGTTAACATGAGGTTCTATTCATGTTACTGTGTGTTAACATGAGGTTCTATTCATGTTACTGTGTGTTAACATGAGATTCTATTCATGTTACTGGTGTGTTAACATGAGGAAGAGGTTCTATTCATGTTACTGTGTGTTAACATGAGGTTCTATTCATGTTACTGTGTGTGAACATGAGGTTCTATTCATGGTTACTGTGTGTTAACATGAGGAAGAGGTTCTATTCATGTTACTGTGTGTTAACGTGAGGAAGAGGTTCTATTCATGTTACTGTGTGTTAACATGAGGAAGAGGTTCTATTCATGTTACTGTGTGTTAACATGAGGTTCTATTCATGTTACTGGTGTGTTAACATGAGGAAGAGGTTGTATTCATGTTACTGTGTGTTAACATGAGGTTCTATTCATGTTACTGTGTTAACACGGATTCTAATTCATGTTCCTGTGTGTTAACATGAGGTTCTATTCATGTTACTGTGTGTTAACATGAGGTTCTATTCATGTTACTGTGTGTTACATGAGATTCTATTCATGTTACTGTGTGTTAACATGAGGAAGAGGTTCTATTCATGTTACTGTGTGTTAACATGAGGTCTATTCATGTTACTGTGTGTGTTAACATGGTTCTATTCATGTTACTGTGTGTTTAACATGAGGAAGAGGTTCTATTCATGTTACTGTGTTAACACGAGATTCTATTCAATGTTCCTGTGTGTTAACATGAGGTTCTATTCATGTTACTGTGTGTTAACATGAGGTTCTATTCATGTTACTGTGTGTTAACGTGAGGAAGAGGTTCTATTCATGTTACTGTGTGTTAACATGAGGTTCTATTCATGTTACTGTGTGTTAACATGAGGAAAGAGGTTCTATTCATGTTACTGTGTGTTAACATGAGGTTTATTCATGTTACTGTGTGTGTTAACATGGTTCTATTCATGTTACTGTGTGTTAACATGAGGAAGAGGTTCTATTCATGTTACTGTGTTAACACGAGATTCTATTCATGTTCCTGTGTGTTAACATGAGGTTCTATTCATGTTACTGTGTGTTAACATGAGGTTCTATTCATGTTACTGTGTGTTAACATGAGATTCTATTCATGTTACTGTGTGTTAACATGAGGGAAGAGGTTCTATTCATGTTACTGTGTGTTAACATGAGGTTCTATTCATGTTACTGTGTGTGAACATGAGGTTCTATTCATGTTACTGTGTGTTAACATGAGGAAGAGGTTCTATTCATGTTACTGTGTGTTCTGCGTTTAACATGAGGAAGAGGTTCTATTCATGTTACTGTGTGTTAAAATGAGGAAGAGGTTCTATTCATGTTACTGGTGTATTAACGTGAGGAAGAGGTTCTATTCGTGTTACTGTGTGTTAACGTGAGGAAGAGGTTCTATTCATGTTACTGTGTGTTAACATGAGATTATATTCATGTTACTGTGTTGTGTTAAAATGAGGAAGAGGTTCTATTGATGTTACTGTGTGTTAACATGAGGTTCTATTCATGTTACTGTGTGTGTTAACATGCAGGTTCTATTCATGTCACTGTGTGTTAACGTGAGGAAGAGGTTCTATTCATGTTACTGTGTGTTAACATGAGGTTCTATTCATGTTACTGTGTGTAAACATGAGGAGAGGTTCTATTCATGTTACTGTGTGTGTTAACATGAGGAAGAGGTTCTATTCGTGTACTGTGTGTTAATATGAGGTTCTATTCATGTTACTGTGTGTTAACATGAGGAAGAGGTTCTATTCATGTTACTGTGTGTGTTAACATGAGATTATATTCATGTTACTGTGTGTGTAACATGAGGAAGAGGTTCTATTCATGTTAATGTGTGTTAACATGAGGTTCTATTCATGTTACTGTGTGTGTTAACATGAGGTTCTATTCATGTTACTGTGTGTTAACATGAGGTTCTATTCATGTTACTGTGTGTTAACATGAGGTTCTATTCGTGTTACTGTGTGTTAACATGAGGAAGAGGTTCTATTCATGTTACTGTGTGTTAACATGGTTCTATTCATGTTACTGTGTGTTAACATGAAGAAGAGGTTCTATTCATGTTACTGTGTGTTAACATGAGGTTCTATTCATGTTACTGTGTGTGTTAACATGAGGTTCTATTCGTGTTACTGTGTGTTAACATGGTTCTATTCATGTTACTGTGTGTTAACGTGAGGAAGAGGTTCTATTCATGTTACTGTGTGTTAACATGAGGAAGAGGTTCTATTCATGTTACTGTGTGTTAACGTGAGGAAGAGGTTCTATTCATGTTACTGTGTGTTAACATGAGGTTATATTCATGTTACTGTGTGTGTTAACATGAGATTATATTCATGTTACTGTGTGTGTTAACATGAGGAAGAGGTTCTATTCATGTTACTGTGTGTTAACATGAGGTTCTATTCATGTTACTGTGTGTGTTAACATGAGGTTCTATTCATGTCACTGTGTGTTAACGTGAGGAAGAGGTTCTATTCATGTTACTGTGTGTTAACATGGTTCTATTCATGTTACTGTGTGTTAACATGAGGAAGAGGTTCTATTCATGTTACTGTGTGTGTTAACATGAGGTTCTATTCGTGTTACTGTGTGTTAACATGAGATTCTATTCATGTTACTGTGTGTTAACATGAGATTCTATTCATGTTACTGTGTGTGTTAACATGAGATTATATTCATGTTACTGTGTGTGTTAACATGAGGAAGAGGTTCTATTCATGTTACTGTGTGTTAACATGAGGTTCTATTCATGTTACTGTGTGTTAACATGAGGTTCTATTCATGTTACTGTGTGTTAACATGAGGTTCTATTCATGTTACTGTGTGTTAACATGAGGTTCTATTCATGTTACTGTGTGTTAACATGAGGTTCTATTCGTGTTACTGTGTGTTAACATGAGGAAGAGGTTCTATTCATGTTACTGTGTGTTAACATGAGGTTCTATTCATGTTACTGTGTGTTAACATGAGGAAGAGGTTGTATTCATGTTACTGTGTGTTAACATGAGGTTCTATTCATGTTACTGTGTTAACACGAGATTCTATTCATGTTCCTGTGTGTTAACATGAGGTTCTATTCATGTTACTGTGTGTTAACATGAGGTTCTATTCATGTTACTGTGTGTTAACATGAGATTCTATTCATGTTACTGTGTGTTAACATGAGGAAGAGGTTCTATTCATGTTACTGTGTGTTAACATGAGGTTCTATTCATGTTACTGTGTGTTAACATGAGGTTCTATTCATGTTACTGTGTGTTAACGTGAGGAAGAGGTTCTATTCATGTTACTGTGTGTTAACATGAGGTTCTATTCATGTTACTGTGTGTTAACATGAGGAAGAGGTTCTATTCATGTTACTGTGTGTTAACATGAGGTTCTATTCATGTTACTGTGTGTGTTAACATGGTTCTATTCATGTTACTGTGTGTTAACATGAGGAAGAGGTTCTATTCATGTTACTGTGTTAACACGAGATTCTATTCATGTTCCTGTGTGTTAACATGAGGTTCTATTCATGTTACTGTGTGTTAACATGAGGTTCTATTCATGTTACTGTGTGTTAACATGAGATTCTATTCATGTTACTGTGTGTTAACATGAGGAAGAGGTTCTATTCATGTTACTGTGTGTTAACATGAGGTTCTATTCATGTTACTGTGTGTGAACATGAGGTTCTATTCATGTTACTGTGTGTTAACATGAGGAAGAGGTTCTATTCATGTTACTGTGTGTTAACGTGAGGAAGAGGTTCTATTCATGTTACTGTGTGTTAACATGAGGAAGAGGTTCTATTCATGTTACTGTGTGTTAACATGAGGTTCTATTCATGTTACTGTGTGTTAACATGAGGAAGAGGTTGTATTCATGTTACTGTGTGTTAACATGAGGTTCTATTCATGTTACTGTGTTAACACGAGATTCTATTCATGTTCCTGTGTGTTAACATGAGGTTCTATTCATGTTACTGTGTGTTAACATGAGGTTCTATTCATGTTACTGTGTGTTAACATGAGATTCTATTCATGTTACTGTGTGTTAACATGAGGAAGAGGTTCTATTCATGTTACTGTGTGTTAACATGAGGTTCTATTCATGTTACTGTGTGTTAACATGAGGTTCTATTCATGTTACTGTGTGTTAACGTGAGGAAGAGGTTCTATTCATGTTACTGTGTGATAACATGAGGTTCTATTCATGTTACTGTGTGTTAACATGAGGAAGAGGTTCTATTCATGTTACTGTGTGTTAACATGAGGTTCTATTCATGTTACTGTGTGTGTTAACATGGTTCTATTCATGTTACTGTGTGTTAACATGAGGAAGAGGTTCTATTCATGTTACTGTGTTAACACGAGATTCTATTCATGTTCCTGTGTGTTAACATGAGGTTCTATTCATGTTACTGTGTGTTAACATGAGGTTCTATTCATGTTACTGTGTGTTAACATGAGATTCTATTCATGTTACTGTGTGTTAACATGAGGAAGAGGTTCTATTCATGTTACTGTGTGTTAACATGAGGTTCTATTCATGTTACTGTGTGTGAACATGAGGTTCTATTCATGTTACTGTGTGTTAACATGAGGAAGAGGTTCTATTCATGTTACTGTGTGTTAACGTGAGGAAGAGGTTCTATTCATGTTACTGTGTGTTAACATGAGGAAGAGGTTCTATTCATGTTACTGTGTGTTAAAATGAGGAAGAGGTTCTATTCATGTTACTGTGTATTAACGTGAGGAAGAGGTTCTATTCGTGTTACTGTGTGTTAACGTGAGGAAGAGGTTCTATTCATGTTACTGTGTGTTAACATGAGATTATATTCATGTTACTGTGTGTGTTAAAATGAGGAAGAGGTTCTATTGATGTTACTGTGTGTTAACATGAGGTTCTATTCATGTTACTGTGTGTGTTAACATGAGGTTCTATTCATGTCACTGTGTGTTAACGTGAGGAAGAGGTTCTATTCATGTTACTGTGTGTTAACATGAGGTTCTATTCATGTTACTGTGTGTAAACATGAGGAAGAGGTTCTATTCATGTTACTGTGTGTGTTAACATGAGGAAGAGGTTCTATTCGTGTTACTGTGTGTTAATATGAGGTTCTATTCATGTTACTGTGTGTTAACATGAGGAAGAGGTTCTATTCATGTTACTGTGTGTTAACATGAGGAAGAGGTTGTATTCATGTTACTGTGTGTTAACATGAGGAAGAGGTTCTATTCATGTTACTGTGTGTTAACATGAGGTTCTATTCATGTTACTGTGTGTGTTAACATGAGGAAGAGGTTCTATTCATGTTACTGTGTGTGTTAACATGAGATTCTATTCATGTTACTGTGTGTTAACGTGAGGAAGAGGTTCTATTCATGGTACTGTGTGTTAACGTGAGGAAGAGGTTCTATTCATGTTACTGTGTGTTAACATGAGGTTATATTCATGTTACTGTGTGTGTTAACAAGAGATTATATTCATGTTACTGTGTGTGTTAACATGAGGAAGAGGTTCTATTCATGTTACTGTGTGTTAACATGAGGTTCTATTCATGTTACTGTGTGTTAACATGAGGTTCTATTCATGTTACTGTGTGTTAACATGAGCAAGAGGTTATATTCATGTTACTGTGTTTTAACATGAGGTTCTATTCGTGTTACTGTGTGTTAACATGAGGTTCTATTCATGTTACTGTGTGTGTTAACATGAGGTTCTATTCGTGTTACTGTGTGTTAACATGAGGAAGAGGTTCTATTCATGTTACTGTGTGTTAACATGAGGAAGAGGTTCTATTCGTGTTACTGTGTGTTAATGAGGTTCTATTCATGTTACTGTGTGAAAACATGAGGAAGAGGTTCTATTCATGTTACTGTGTGTTAACATGAGGAAGAGGTTCTATTCATGTTACTGTGTGTTAACATGAGGTTATATTCATGTTACTGTGTGTTAACGTGAGGAAGAGGTTCTATTTATGTTACTGTGTGTTAACATGAGGAAGAGGTTCTATTCATGTTACTGTGTGTTAACATGAGATTCTATTCATGTTACTGTGTGTTAACATGAGGTTCTATTCATGTCACTGTGTGTTAACATGAGGAAGAGGTTCTATTCATGTTACTGTGTGTTAACATGAGGTTATATTCATGTTACTGTGTGAAAACATGAGGAAGAGGTTCTATTCATGTTACTGTGTGTTAACATGAGGTTCTATTCATGTTACTGTGTGTTAACATGAGGAAGAGGTTCTATTCATGTTACTGTGTGTTAACGTGAGGAAGAGGTTCTATTCATGTTACTGTGTGTTAACATGAGGTTATATTCATGTTACTGTGTGTGTTAACATGAGATTATATTCATGTTACTGTGTGTGTTAACATGAGGAAGAGGTTCTATTCATGTTACTGTGTGTTAACATGAGGTTCTATTCATGTCACTGTGTGTTAACGTGAGGAAGAGGTTCTATTCATGTTACTGTGTGTTAACATGGTTCTATTCATGTTACTGTGTGTTAACATGAGGAAGAGGTTCTATTCATGTTACTGTGTGTTAACATGAGGTTCTATTCATGTTACTGTGTGTGTTAACATGAGGTTCTATTCGTGTTACTGTGTGTTAACATGAGGTTCTATTCATGTTACTGTGTGTTAACATGAGATTCTATTCATGTTACTGTGTGTTAACATGAGATTCTATTCATGTTACTGTGTGTGTTAACATGAGATTATATTCATGTTACTGTGTGTGTTAACGTGAGGAAGAGGTTCTATTCATGTTAATGTGTGTTAACATGAGGTTCTATTCATGTTACTGTGTGTGTTAACATGAGGAAGAGGTTCTATTCATGTTACTGTGTGTGTTAACATGAGATTATATTCATGTTACTGTGTGTGTTAACGTGAGGAAGAGGTTCTATTCCTGTTACTGTGTGTTAACATGAGGTTATATTCATGTTACTGTGTGAAAACATGAGGAAGAGGTTCTATTCATGTTACTGTGTGTTAACGTGAGGAAGAGGTTCTATTCATGTTACTGTGTGTTAACGTGAGGAAGAGGTTCTATTCATGTTACTGTGTGTTAACATGAGGTTATATTCATGTTACTGTGTGTGTTAACATGAGATTATATTCATGTTACTGTGTGTGTTAACATGAGGAAGAGGTTCTATTCATGTTACTGTGTGTTAACATGAGGTTCTATTCATGTTACTGTGTGTTAACATGAGGTTCTATTCATGTTACTGTGTGTTAACATGAGCAAGAGGTTATATTCATGTTACTGTGTGTTAACATGAGGTTCTATTCGTGTTACTGTGTGTTAACATGAGGTTCTATTCATGTTACTGTGTGTGTTAACATGAGGTTCTATTCGTGTTACTGTGTGTTAACATGAGGAAGAGGTTCTATTCATGTTACTGTGTGTTAACATGAGGAAGAGGTTCTATTCGTGTTACTGTGTGTTAATGAGGTTCTATTCATGTTACTGTGTGAAAACATGAGGAAGAGGTTCTATTCATGTTACTGTGTGTTAACATGAGGAAGAGGTTCTATTCATGTTACTGTGTGTTAACATGAGATTCTATTCATGTTACTGTGTGTTAACATGAGGTTCTATTCATGTCACTGTGTGTTAACATGAGGAAGAGGTTCTATTCATGTTACTGAGTGTTAACATGAGGTTCTATTCATGTTACTGTGTGTTAACATGAGGAAGAGGTTCTATTCATGTTACTGTGTGTTAACATGAGGTTATATTCATGTTACTGTGTGAAAACATGAGGAAGAGGTTCTATTCATGTTACTGTGTGTTAACATGAGGTTCTATTCATGTTACTGTGTGTTAACATGAGGAAGAGGTTCTATTCATGTTACTGCGTGTTAACGTGAGGAAGAGGTTCTATTCATGTTACTGTGTGTTAACATGAGGTTATATTCATGTTACTGTGTGTGTTAACATGAGATTATATTCATGTTACTGTGTGTGTTAACATGAGGAAGAGGTTCTATTCATGTTACTGTGTGTTAACATGAGGTTCTATTCATGTCACTGTGTGTTAACGTGAGGAAGAGGTTCTATTCATGTTACTGTGTGTTAACATGGTTCTATTCATGTTACTGTGTGTTAACATGAGGAAGAGGTTCTATTCATGTTACTGTGTGTGTTAACATGAGGAAGAGGTTCTATTCATGTTACTGTGTGTTAACATGAGGTTCTATTCATGTCACTGTGTGTTAACGTGAGGAAGAGGTTCTATTCATGTTACTGTGTGTTAACATGGTTCTATTCATGTTACTGTGTGTTAACATGAGGAAGAGGTTCTATTCATGTTACTGTGTGTTAACATGAGGTTCTATTCATGTTACTGTGTGTGTTAACATGAGGTTCTATTCGTGTTACTGTGTGTTAACATGAGGTTCTATTCATGTTACTGTGTGTTAACATGAGATTCTATTCATGTTACTGTGTGTTAACATGAGATTCTATTCATGTTACTGTGTGTGTTAACATGAGATTATATTCATGTTACTGTGTGTGTTAACGTGAGGAAGAGGTTCTATTCCTGTTACTGTGTGTTAACATGAGGTTATATTCATGTTACTGTGTGAAAACATGAGGAAGAGGTTCTATTCATGTTACTGTGTGTTAACGTGAGGAAGAGGTTCTATTCATGTTACTGTGTGTTAACGTGAGGAAGAGGTTCTATTCATGTTACTGTGTGTTAACATGAGGTTATATTCATGTTACTGTGTGTGTTAACATGAGATTATATTCATGTTACTGTGTGTGTTAACATGAGGAAGAGGTTCTATTCATGTTACTGTGTGTTAACATGAGGTTCTATTCATGTTACTGTGTGTTAACATGAGGTTCTATTCATGTTACTGTGTGTTAACATGAGCAAGAGGTTATATTCATGTTACTGTGTGTTAACATGAGGTTCTATTCGTGTTACTGTGTGTTAACATGAGGTTCTATTCATGTTACTGTGTGTGTTAACATGAGGTTCTATTCGTGTTACTGTGTGTTAACATGAGGAAGAGGTTCTATTCATGTTACTGTGTGTTAACATGAGGAAGAGGTTCTATTCGTGTTACTGTGTGTTAATGAGGTTCTATTCATGTTACTGTGTGAAAACATGAGGAAGAGGTTCTATTCATGTTACTGTGTGTTAACATGAGGAAGAGGTTCTATTCATGTTACTGTGTGTTAACATGAGATTCTATTCATGTTACTGTGTGTTAACATGAGGTTCTATTCATGTCACTGTGTGTTAACATGAGGAAGAGGTTCTATTCATGTTACTGTGTGTTAACATGAGGAAGAGGTTCTATTCATGTTACTGTGTGTTAACATGAGGTTATATTCATGTTACTGTGTGAAAACATGAGGAAGAGGTTCTATTCATGTTACTGTGTGTTAACATGAGGTTCTATTCATGTTACTGTGTGTTAACATGAGGAAGAGGTTCTATTCATGTTACTGCGTGTTAACGTGAGGAAGAGGTTCTATTCATGTTACTGTGTGTTAACATGAGGTTATATTCATGTTACTGTGTGTGTTAACATGAGATTATATTCATGTTACTGTGTGTGTTAACATGAGGAAGAGGTTCTATTCATGTTACTGTGTGTTAACATGAGGTTCTATTCATGTCACTGTGTGTTAACGTGAGGAAGAGGTTCTATTCATGTTACTGTGTGTTAACATGGTTCTATTCATGTTACTGTGTGTTAACATGAGGAAGAGGTTCTATTCATGTTACTGTGTGTTAACATGAGGTTCTATTCATGTTACTGTGTGTGTTAACATGAGGTTCTATTCGTGTTACTGTGTGTTAACATGAGGTTCTATTCATGTTACTGTGTGTTAACATGAGATTCTATTCATGTTACTGTGTGTTAACATGAGATTCTATTCATGTTACTGTGTGTGTTAACATGAGGTTTATATTCATGTTACTGTGTGTGTTAACATGAGGAAGAGGTTCTATTCATGTTAATGTGTGTTAACATGAGGTTCTATTCATGTTACTGTGTGTGTTAACCTGAGGTTCTATTCATGTTACTGTGTGTTAACATGAGGTTCTATTCATGTTACTGTGTGTTAACATGAGGTTCTATTCATGTTACTGTGTGTTAACATGAGGAAGAGGTTCTATTCATGTTACTGTGTGTTAACATGAGGAAGAGGTTCTATTCATGTTACTGTGTGTTAACATGAGGTTATATTCATGTTACTGTGTGAAAACATGAGGAAGAGGTTCTATTCATGTTACTGTGTGTTAACATGAGGTTCTATTCATGTTACTGTGTGTTAACATGAGGAAGAGGTTCTATTCATGTTACTGTGTGTTAACGTGAGGAAGAGGTTCTATTCATGTTACTGTGTGTTAACATGAGGTTATATTCATGTTACTGTGTGTGTTAACATGAGATTATATTCATGTTACTGTGTGTGTTAACATGAGGAAGAGGTTCTATTCATGTTACTGTGTGTTAACATGAGGTTCTATTCATGTCACTGTGTGTTAACGTGAGGAAGAGGTTCTATTCATGTTACTGTGTGTTAACATGGTTCTATTCATGTTACTGTGTGTTAACATGAGGAAGAGGTTCTATTCATGTTACTGTGTGTTAACATGAGGTTCTATTCATGTTACTGTGTGTGTTAACATGAGGTTCTATTCGTGTTACTGTGTGTTAACATGAGGTTCTATTCATGTTACTGTGTGTTAACATGAGATTCTATTCATGTTACTGTGTGTTAACATGAGAGAGAGATTAAAGTAGATGTCACGTGTCAAAATTTTGATTGATGACCCTATGTGAACCTATGTGAACTCTATGTGAACCCTATGTAGTGATGACGTGTGCATGTCTTCTGGTCAGGCAAGCCTGGTTAGGTGGGGGCTATGGGGTGAGTAAGGGTCCATTTGACAGGCCGTTAATGATTGATGACCCAAGCCTGATAGGCAAGCCTGGTTAGGTGGGGGCTATGGGGTGAGTAAGGGTCCATTTGACAGGCCGTTAATGATTGATGACCCAAGCCTGATTTATGACCCTATGTAATGATTTATGACCCTATGTCATGTAGAAGGGTGCATGCCCAGGGGTGTTGTTGGGGTTGAGTAAGTGACCATGTGTCAGGTCAACCTGTTACTGTTTCTCACGGTTTGGGGTGGTTAATGCCCCTTATAAAGCGCCTGAACAATACCTGTTTAAGAGTGCACAAGATCTTAAGAATAACCATGGAATTTGGGATCGGTACCAAACAAGTGATGACGGTAACAACTGAAGCAGGCCCTCGGGTTGCCCATAGAGCAAGGGCAAAGTATCAACCAGCAATATATGATGCGCCAAAAAAACGTTTTTTAAATGTGTATAGAACCCAAATACCGCCAGCAAATGCTCTGACAGATCAAGTGTTGATGTCTAATGGCCAGCAGTGGGGGTATCGGTTTGATTACCTGGCCTGTAGAGTGACCCTCTATACGGTAGATGAAGGAGAAGAATATACAGACCAGACTGTAGGCTTGGAATATGGTGTTGAAGACTGGTCGGTTTTTCGCAAGGTTGTGTGTCCTGAACTGAGCCTTATCACCAAGGGGTATAGTGTGTTCACGGGCCACGAGACCCGTTGGGAAGGTACCCCGGACTCCTCAGGACAAATATTTCACAGGGTGAAAATACAAAGAAAGAATGGCCGACCGTGCGGCAGCGTGGAGTTCTATATCGGCACCGAGGCAATCCGAAACCACAACCTTAGGGGTGGTGGCCTGACTGGGGATACCCGACTGCGTCTGCTTATTCCTTTTAAGAGTTGGGATGTACTGGAATTGAAAATGTTGCAACCGTTGGATGCTCTCTTTGTACAGAGCCAACAGCGTCAGAGCCTTGTTCATTTAAAGAAGTGCATAATATATACGAATCGTAAAGATTACGATGCAAAAGAGCCTCAAGAAGATACAGCGTCAGAAGAAAACTAAGTAAGCGGATGCTTTAACCCCGCCCCCCAGATACCCAAGGGCCTTGTTCTACAATAAAAAGAAAAAAGCAGCCAGTTCTTCATTTCAGCATACACCATGGATCTCCAGACCATCTACGAGGAAGCCACTACGTCATGGGGGCCCGACACTAAAGACTCTATGCCACGAAGCCCTACACTCTACGCACCCCTGGCAAGACCCGTGACACCCCCGACATTTACCCAGCCTGAGGATGTGTTTGATGGGGTGGCCAGTACTATTTTTGTGGATACAATCAAGGCCTCTGTAGCTACACTTTTAAACGTGGTGATTGGCGAATATATACGAGAAAAATGCATCGGCTGTGAGATCAATCATCCCAGCCAGCGTCGTCATCCTTGCCTCTACGACCCTCCTAGATACTACTTTTTCAATCATTTTGAGGAGCTGGTGAAAAGACTGTGGTCCTGCCGTTTTATACCAGCGCTGGTCATCGCCCTGGAGTCTATGGGTATTGCGCCGTCTATCCCTAGAGTTTACGGGGTAACCGAAGCCTTCCTACATGAACTGAAGGAGGCCATCTTCATCCATGAGAAACTCAAAGAAATCCGACACACCCTGGTGGACGACAACAAATACCGGGAAGCTGTGGTGGCTGATGTGATGCTTTTCTGGCTCAATAAATCCCAAGAGACCGAGTGACATTTTGTTTATTTAGAGCTATGGGTAACTATGTGTCTACGATGTTTGAGCGAATAAATACATTTTTTCTTTTGAGAGACCTTACAAATGTTATGCATCAGATTATTGAAAATAAAGTGAACAATGTAAAGTTCTACACAACCCACAATACAGGGGTTATTGTAGAGCGTGTGTTAAAAATGGAGCAAATCATGAAACATGTCCGACATACGGGCGAGAGTTTACAATGGTCACATATGGTATCAAGGCTTGTTGAGGATTCTGAAGAACTAGAAATAACTTTGGCTAAGATTTTACATTATTTGTTTGAACCACCCTTTAATGTGAATGTGTATCATATTTGTTGTTTATATACTTATATATCAGACGTGTGTGTTTTAAAAATTCAGCGAAACAAACCTGTAAATCTAAACAATATATACAGGGTGTTGCATGCTGTGATTGTTGAGAAAACGGGGACTTGTATCTTGCAACAAATCCTGAATTGTCTGTATACGTAATAATTGTTGCATTCTTAAAATAAAAATTCACAAACTGAAATGTTGTCGTTATATGAAAGTGGCTCATTACAGTTATTGTACCTCAGAGAGGCAAGAAGGATGGCTGAGCAGCTGTTGAAAAACATATATTATAATCCCTCTAACCCCGGGTCTTATGGGGGTAAAGAGCGTTTACAGAGAGCTATAGTCGAAGAAACAGGTAGTCTGTTAAGCGATGCTAAAGTGAATGAATGGTTATCAGAGCAAGATGCCTACACTCTACATAAACCTGTAAGAAAACATTTTCCAAGAAATAGAGTTTTTTCTACGCATCCATTATCCCAATTTCAGGCGGATCTATGTGACATGCAGTCCCTTGCCGATAAAAATGATGGAAATCGCTACATGCTAACGGTTATAGATATTTTCTCTAAATTAGCCTATGTAAGGGTGTTAAAAAATAAGAGCGGGGCAGAGGTGACCAGGGCCTTTGAATCGATCTTGAAGGCAGGAGGCGCACCCAAGAAAGTGCAGACGGATGGCGGAAAAGAATTTTTTAATAAAACATTTCAGAAGCTAATGAATAAGTATAATATAGTACATTTTGCTACAGGCTCTGATTTGAAAGCTTCGGTTGTGGAACGCTTTAATAGGACTTTGAAAGAGCGGATGTGGCGCTATTTTACAGCTCACAACACCAACCGATATACAGACATAGTTCAGGATTTAGTAAACGGGTACAACCACAGCTACCATAAGACTATACGTATGAAGCCCTCGGAGGTCTCTTCGGAAAACTCTTTTCAAGTCTTTAAAAATATGTATGGTTTGTTCCCACTTCGCTGTAAGAAAAAAATGACTTTTAAATTCCTAGTGGGTGACTTGGTGCGTATATCAAAGTTGAGGGGTGTTTTCGACAAAAAATACGAACAAGGCTTTAGCTCGGAGTTGTTTACCGTTACCGAATGTCTGCCACGCATTCCGCCGGTCTACAAATTAAAAGATTATGACGGGGATCTTATAGAGGGATCTTTTTATGAGAAGGAATTACAGAAGGTCCAGTTGGGTAAAGACAAAGTCTTTCACGTGGAGGAGATTCTAGATCAGAAGAGAGAAAAGGGTAAAAAATGGTTACTGGTCCGCTGGAAAAACTGGCCTCAAAAGTTCAACAGTTGGGTATTGGAGCAGGATGTGGTGGAGGCAACGGGGCTTAATTTAAACCCCTAGTCATGATAACTAGCGCATCATTCGCGTGTACACAGTTGGGCATCATGGAACACAGCGGCTTCTACCTGACTCTCCCCAGTAATGCGTCGGCACAGATATATCGTAATAATCAGAGTTCGAAGTATACAACCAATTTTCCAAAGCCTATAGAGTTATCAGAGGCTTGGGAAGTAGGTCTCAGCGAGATTACATACCCCCATAGTTGGTATAATATCAAAGCTAAGGACCGTGATTTTTATTGCAAAAGGTTCTCGGAACCTGCGATACTTATTAAGCTTAAAAAAGGTTTCTATAGAACCGTCGACAGGATCGTCTCAGAGTTGAATGAACACCTAACCCTGAACAAGATGGAAATATTCCTATTCTACAATCCAATCCATAAAAGGATACAAATCACAGGGCCTGCTAACGGAGGTATAAAGACCAGCGGTAATTTATCCTACATGTTGGGGATGGGTCCCAATAAATGGACGTATGTGAACGATAAATTATTCCCATTCCCTGCGGATATACATGCAGGCTTTTACAACATATTTGTCTATACCGACATCATAACCTATCAAAGGGTCGGAGACAGCTGTGTGCCCCTCCTGCGAACAGTTCATATAGACGGCAAGGATGGGGACATCGTCACTGTCAATTATGACAAGCCGCACTACGTACATGTCAGCAAGAACTATATTGAAAACATTCTGGTTGAGCTTAAAACGGATCAGAACGAAAACATTGAATTTACTTATGGTAAAACGATTGTAAAACTCCACTTTAGACCCACCAAAACCTCTCTACATATATAATAGCTGTATTATATTTATAAACATAATACAAATAAAAGTGTTATGGAGCACCATCAGCTCGACCCTAACCGTTATGTTTCATACTATGTGGATCAAGTGGGTAATGGACTACCAGGATATCATGGAGCGCCGACAATGTATGGTTCGGGGATAGGAGGTATATTCCGTAACCTCTTCAGGATGGTTTTACCGTTTATGAAGAGAGGCTTCAGCATAGCCAAACCACATTTAAAATCAGCGGCTAAAAATATAGTAAGTGAGGTTGTAGCCAATGCTATGACCCGAAGGGCGTCACCAGAGGTGGAGCATCAAGAAGGCTCGGGGCTTATGATATTGTCTCGAAGGCCAAAAAAGAGACCCCCTGGTTTAAGGCGTAGGCCGGCACCTAAAAAGCGGCGGTTAACTGTTAAAAGAACCTCAGTAAGTCAAAGACGGGGTAAAGTGAGGAGGTCTGTACCAAAACAGGCTAAAAGAATACTAGGAAGTATTTTCTAAAAGAATAAGTGACATGGCTCTTTTACATCGAATGTCCTCTGAAGCTATAAAGACAGAACTTGATCTTTTCACGGCACCGTTAACGCAGCATTCAATAGATAGATCCAGTTATGTGGAGATAGCCCCTCTCTCTGCTATTACCGATAACGGGCCTATCGAATTTTTCATACCAGGCCATGGTGACAACTATCTGGACCTCAACAACACCTTGGTGCATTTACGTCTAAAAGTGACCAAAAGAGATGGGTCTAATATTGCAGACGATGCCAAAGTGAGTCTCATTAATTACCCCTTGGCCACCATTTTCTCCCAAGTTGATGTGACTTTGGGTGAACGCCTAATCAGTCAAAGCAGCGCTACATACCCTTATAGAGCCATCATGGAGTGTTTACTAAACTACTCCGAAGACACTCTCAAAACCCAATTTAGCGCCGGGCTGTTTAGCAAGGATACTGCAGGAGCCTCTATGGAATCGACAGACCCTTCCACCGGTGCAAACAAAGGACTAGCGGCACGAGCTCGCTACTGCGCCGAATCTCGAGAGTTTCATTTGCTAGGCCCTATACACTCTGACATTTTCTTTCAAGAACGGTTACTCTTAAATTCGGTTGATTTAAGATTAAAATTAACCAGGGCCAAGGATGATTTTTGCCTGATGTCTCCCCAAGACGGGGATTTTAGTTTGAAAGTGTTGGGGGCAACCCTTTTTATTAAAAAAGTATCTGTATCTCCGGCCGTGCGCCTGGGTCACTCACATGCTTTGATGAAAGGAAATGCCCTTTACCCTCTCCAAAGAATTACCATGAAAACCTTTAGCATACCTGTGGGCAGTAGAATCTGCAGTCAAGAAAACCTATTTCTAGGCCCTTTACCTAGATATGTGGTTATAGGTCTGGTTGATCACGCCTCTAATACGGGCAGTTTAGATAAAAAAAACTTTAATTTTCAGCACTTCAATGCAGAGTATGTAGCGCTCTGTCAGGACGGACGTCAGGTTCCGGCGAAGGCTTTCCAACCACAATTTAATAACAACATATCTGTGCGAGAATTTTACAATCTATTCCTGGCTACAGGGCGACATCTAAAAGATCTCTCTTTACCTATTGACAGAAATGATTTTGCAGAGGGTTACACATTGTATGCTTTCAATTTATCACCTGATGATGACACCTCAGGAAATCTGTCTGTGGTGTCCCAAGGTAACCTCAGGCTGGAAATGCGTTTCCGTACACCTTTAGCCTGTACAGTTAGCATGATTGTTTACGCATGCTCTGATTCAATCTTGGAAGTGAATGCCCGAAGACAGGTCTTAGTGGATTATTATTAAGGACCTTTGAACAAAGACATGAATACCCAAGAGTTGGACGGGCTCATGAGCCGCTTGATTGGAAAACAATTTTGTGGAGTGTTGGCTTGTGATGAATTACCTATTGAGATATGGCCTGAGAGGCCTGCAATGTTTATTGTCAATACCCATCCTAAACACATGCCTGGTGAACATTGGCTAGCTATGACATTAGAACAGGAAGGTGGACGAAAAATCTCAACTTTTTTTGATTCCTATGGCTTTCCCCCCGGTTTTTCACATTTCCCTAAATCTATTAAAGATTTTTTGACCCTAAACGGTACAAAGATCTACTACAACATCAAACAAGTGCAAGATAACCTTTCCACTACATGCGGTCACCACTGTGTATTTTACCTGTGCCAAAGAGCCCGGGGAGTTTCTTTTGAAGATGTTATGTCTCTTTATAAGGATGATTTAAGAAGTAATGATAACCTTGTATCTTGTTTTGTTAGAAAATATCAAAAGTGTTCAAATGTGTGTCCTTTAAGAACGCGTAATCAAGGCGTATGCTCACGTCATATGTTTCAAGAATGCCACAAATGTTAACTTGCTTATTTTTCAAATAAAAAATTTATTGAATTTAATCATAGTCATTCAAAAGTCATTTTCAAAAGTCTAACCACGCCGAGAGATCGGGTTTAGGAAAAGGTCCTGAGACGTTCATGGGAGTAAATGAGTTAGCATCATAGCTTTCATAGGGGGACGGTGTCGTTGGGGCATCTTTAGGGGTGCTGTATCTCGTTGAAGGCTTTTGTTTTAAAGCTTGAATCTGTTGACGAAGCTTATGGTTGGGTACACCGGAGAGGGGGATGTTGAGGATTGCCAGGGCCTTAAGAAACTGACGCCAGCCGGGAGGCCTTCGGTCATCAGCAACCTTGTGGGCAGCCGTGGTACTTTTAAGCAAGTCCTGCATATGGGACCCCCTAACCACAGAGCCCTGAAGGATAAACTCTCCAGAGTCGTTCCAAGCAGCTATCCCCTTTGAGTCTTTTATCTTGTTCATAATGTATTTAACATTCTTCCTGTTACGTAAAGGCACATGTGTCAGTAGGTCATGCATAACTTTATCTTCAAATGGCATTTGAGCTTCACCCGACATATTATCTCCACTAGGTAAGATCGACGGTACAGGCCTTACAGGGGCATGGCTATCGTTAGGTTCGACATCTGTTAAAGGGTCCGGTAGGGAAAGGGTTAAATGGTTAGTCTCTCTCTCCCCTTGCTTTACCCGAGTCAAATACCTTTGCATTAGGTTTGTGTATTTTTGAATCTTATCATAGGGGTTCAATCCTTTTCGGTTCAAAACATCCTTCATGGCCGTATCCAAATCATTTTCCGCTGTTTGTCTGATATCTTCAGGACCCTGCATTTGTTTTTTAAGTCTATCCAACTCTTGTTGAGGCACCAAGTACATTTTAGTGGCCATCACACCACGTGTTCAACCCCCACGTCTGGCCGCAATAAGGCTGGTGATGAAGGGCACGGCTATACTGAGTAAAGGTAGAAGAAAACCCCCAGACTGTTGTATACTATGTCTTTTCTTTTGAAGACTGGCCCTTTTATTGGCAAAGAGTTTGATCGCTGTCTTTTGTCTCCTTAATTTTTTCAATTGGTTCAGGGTGAGTGGAATGCGTCCTTTGAGAAGATTCAAAGCAATCTCACATAGGGCTAATATGAGATCTGAAGAACAGCGACCCAAGATGGCCTTCCGTTCTTTAGCTGTAGAACCCACTAGCCTTCTCAAGAGGGGGAGGTTTCTTTTTAAACGCAGAGACATAGCGTTTACTTTTTAGGAAGGTATGCAGCAGGCCTCTCCCCCGGAAACAGCCCTGTACGTAGCCTAAGGTGTTCTGGAGTATTTGCTTTTAAATCCACGATTAAATAAGAAAATGGCTCTTTGGTAGCGTCCTCATAGCTCTCCATAAAGTATGATTTCCGTCCAGGGTACATCTGCTGAGCTAGAGTGCTAATTTGCAGTTTGTCTCTAGGATTTTTAAACAATACCATGTAGTTGGCATTCAAGCTAATGGTCCGACTATTTTTACCTTGGTGAAACACATTCTGGACCAAGTAAAGCACGGACAGGTTTCTATGATGAGTATATTGGGTAAAAGCTCGTGCAATTTCAGGGTGTTCGCTACCAGCAAATAGCATATCGTCCAAAACCAGCAGATTATTTACATGTGGGGGGAGAAGTTCATCATCAGACAGAGAATCGGGTATTCCTTCAACAAACTTGATTTTTATTGTCTTCAATAATTCATCATACAGAGGTTGGTAACATGAATAACACCATACAATATTGTCAGGCTTTTGAGATAACACATGTTCAGAATTCTCTAAAATACTTTTTACAAAAAAAGTTTTACCACTGTTTGAAGGGCCTGCAATTAATGCTGAAAAAGGCAATTGTAGACGGGGGTCAAAACCCTCGACAGCAGTCATAATATCTTAAGCTTTAAGACACACTGGGGCTTGTAGCATAAGTCAGTAGCCAAAGGGCAATGTGGTACCGTCAGGCAATAGCTGTCTCTTGTCATAGACTACCCTGAATCTTTTAGTGAGTGGTGCGTTTCTTAGATGGAACCCCTTTTTATCCCTCACTATTTTGTTGTAGGAGCTCAAAATCTCCAAGTCACTATTCTTGTCCTTTACGAACCCCTCGACCAAGCGCGTGATTGATTCCAAGTTTACACGCGGTGCATTTTCATAGTTTTGAGTCACGCCTTTGGCTTTCAACACCACGTGATTGGCTTTAGTCCTAAAAGCATAGCTTTTTGGACCACATGAGGACCATTCTGTAATATGGTCACCCTCTTCGAGTTCACTCGTTAAACCCCCAAGATAGTTGCTAAGTGGGGGGGTCCAATCCCCCGGTTTGCTTACATAGACCACAGAGTCTGTGTCGTGGTAAAGAACCCGCCTCTGAAGCTGTTCCATGAGGGTGTACAGTTCAAGGCGGCCATAGGCTGTGGTAAATGCTGCAAGAAACACATTTACATTACCCGGGGGTAGAACCCACTTTTGGTGGCGCCTCCATTGCACCAAGGCAATGTCTTGACTCAAGAAGGAAAAATGTGAAATTTCGTATTGGTCCGAAAAAACAAATTCCAAAAATTCTTCGGGGTCTTTAATGATCGAAGTTGTTAGCATATTGCATCTCTGCGCTAATTTCCCCCAAAGGGAGTTCAAGTACAATTTCGACACATTTCTTTTGGTTTTGTTGACCTCTATTCTGTCAGGGTCAAGAAGTATGCCTTCTCTGTCATGGTAGTCTTGAATGTACTGGTCTTTACTTTCTTGATCTGTGACCGATGCAGGATAGCCTGAAGCCATCTGCTTGCATCTCAAGAAGGTTTTGATGTACTCTTTAAAAAGTGTGTCTGATTTCCTGGAAAAGTTCCACACTTCAAAGATTTTGGCCACACGATACCCCTTCTCTAAAGCCTTAGAGAATTCTACAGTGACCCATACACCGGTCAGGGCTCTTTCTTGATCTGTGTGCTCACAGGGGTTTTCCTGGTTGTGGTTTTCACAGCATGTGCGACAAAGGGGAAAGAAAAGTTTTCCTTTAGGACCCTTGTAAGGCAACACAGGTATAAACAGCCCCCTAGGAGGGTAGACAGTCGCTTTGATTAAACCAAAATAATTTTGGGGTTCGTCAAAGTCGCTGTGAATAATTTCAGGATGCCCTATAGGATAGAATGAGGAACTCATTACATGAGGATATAGGGATGTAAAATCTACATAGCCTATTGTCTCGTCGGGTTGAGCTACATAACGCAATGTCAAAGCATTGGTCCGGCCTCCAAACAAGGCCTGTCGCGGTTCCAGGGGCTCTGGAGGGTCATAATGGGTAAGGAAGGCCTTAACACTAGGATCTGCCTTTTTGAGGGCTGTCCATTCGTGCTCCCACAAAACCACAACTTTTAACCCGTAAGTAGCCTTTAAAGAATTCAGTTTGTCTTGAAACTCTTGGTACATTTCCCCAAAAGTCTTTTGGGTTAGGACACACAAGGCGTGGGGGACAAAGCATAATTTACAACCGTGGAAGAAACAACCGTTGTACTCATACACTGTCTCAACCCCGTCAATCTGTGTGTATCCATCTACATGGTAAGGCCCAAAAGCCTTCTCCCCCCGATTCAAAGCATGTTGGATAAAAATATCTTTATCCTGGGCCAAGTACTCCAACCATTGAATGGAACCACTAGAGTAGGCCTTGAATTGGCGTCGGTAGTTGTCTGGCGATGGGATAGCTATAGATTCAGGAGTTAGATAGTGTGTACGATAGGTTTTCATGCACGCTGATGCAATAGTTGTACAGCTCCAGGGGTCAATGCCCGCATCTTTGATTACCTCTTCTCTGAATCTGAGGCATCCTTCACGAAGTATAACAACGTCATTGTCACAGTATGATTCCATCTCTTTATGGAAATCAAAAGTGCCATGTCTTACGGTCTCGTACCATGTCATGAATCTCTCACGCTCTTTGGGAGACATTTGATCACACCCGTACATTTCGGGGGCTGGATAAGATCCTATATAATGTAGATTCTCCTCAGATGTGAAGAAATGAGGGAAATAGCCTTTGACAGAGTTTTCAAAACCCAAGGCCTCTGGCATTTGAGCCAATCTCATGGGTAAGAAGCTTAAGCTGTCAATGTATCTCTGTTTGAAGGTGGGGTCAACAAAGCATAATATTTTACTCCCTTGAGCTATGACACTGGGGGCCACGCCTTGCTGTATCAAAGAGTTCAGAAGCAGATAGGCGTCATAGGCCCTAGCATTGTGAGCTATAAACGTGAAGTTTCTGTACTGGGCTTTTCTAAAATGTTTTAGAAAGAGCCTGGCACAATTGGGTCCCTCGGCCGACCATTTTTCACCCTTGAAAGTCATGGTTGACACAAAAATAGGCAAATGAACCCCTGATTGCTGATTTGTCTCAAAATCATAAAACACATATTTCTCTGTATGTTCATCTTCAGCCAAGGGCTGAATGTAACACTCATGTGTTACTTCTTGAACCGCTTCCGCGTCTCTGCTTTTCAAAGGACCTTTACAGATTGGGCAGTGTATAATTCCACAAACATGAGGTTTAGGGCTATCTATTTTAAGGTTGTAATTGCAATGACATTTTGGACATTTCTTGTTAATGTCACAACTGCTTACAGATTTACATGCCTTGGGATGCCATGTTTCAGTTTTGTGTTTTTCGTAACAGTAGGCCGAACGACATGTGCGGTGACAATCCGCACAGGGGGTCAAGTTTAGCGGCTGCATAGGGCAATGTTTATCCAGACATACTGAACAGTTGTAACGGCACGAGTGCCCCCCCATGCGTGTGTAGCCGGTATGACAGGCTGGACAGACATATGGCGCGCCTAAAAAGGCTGTGATGTTAGTTACGGCATAGTAATGCTCATTTTGCACATAAAAGTACATAGTCTTAGGATGTGGTTCGGGTATATTTTGGAACTTGAGGAGAGCGTCATTAGCCCTACTGTGGTACAAAACCACAATCTTGATGTTCAGAAAGTTTTCAAATTTGACTATGTCTGAGAAAGCCACAGCATCCTGTATACCGAGACCCACCGCAGTTTGTAGCTCTCGAGCTTTTTGTAACGCGGCTTGATCAGTACATCCTGGGCTGAGTAAGTGGGCCAAACCTATGGCAAAACATAGCTTATTACCTGGATTGTGAACGTTTATGAGATAGGCCCTTTTATTGCTTATGATTTCGGACTGCATTAAACTCTCGAGCTTTCGTCTCTGACCCCCGCCCCCTTGTGGTTGTCGTACTAATTGTACTACAAGTTCGAGGGTCCTATCTGCTAGCACGTTTAAATTTGACTGAACAAGGCGTTCTAGCAGTTTAACAAATTGTTCAAGCTCTGCTTCACCATTCTGTAAAATAAGCGATACCTTGCATGTTTTCCTCGGAAGGCCCTGACTCATTCATACGTGTAATAATGTCTATGAGTTCGGAGGGAATCTGTGATAATAGATTTTCATCTATTGTCATTATGTCAATTACCCCCGAATCATTCATATGGTTAACTATATCTTGGAGCTCTGTAGGGATCATGGCTAAGAGGGTTTCAATTGTCTCACTTTGGTCTATAGGGGGCGCCATCTGTCTAATTAAGGATGTGTGTGTGTGTGTGTTTACATGTGTGTTTTTTAACGGCGGTATTTGCTTGTTTTAGCCCTAATGTTTTTTAACATACGGGGTAGCTCGCTACGCCAGAATGACACATCCTGATTGTATTGATGCTCGAGTAGAATACACACGCGCCTCTGGAGTAGAGCCTTTCGTGATTTTAAACCCAGGGTAAACGCTTTGAAAAAACGTTCTTGGTCTATTTCAGAATCTGCTGTTTCCCCCACAGAATTGGCCGATTCAAGAAGGTTGGCAGCTTCACAGAACATCAAATCGTCTACCTCAGAAATGTCATTTAAATCTTTGAAATCATCAGGTTTCGCTGTTTTCTTGACTGGTGTCTTTGGAGCCTCCTCGGGGATGCTTGTCTGGGCATCCTCCGATGTTTGTGCGTTGTCTTTATAAGCCGGTGAGGAGTCTGAAATAAAAATAATACATACAAAAATAGGTTATTAACCCTAAAATATGTTAAAAATGCCAAATACATTTCAGATATAAGCCTATATATTAACAATACATTAATTAAATACCTCGGCTTTTTTGACGAGGGCTGTTCTGAAGAAGCTCTGAAACCAGGGGCTGATGTCTTTGTTCAACCTGTATTACAGCATCTGCAGGTTCGGTAGATGGTGAGCCTGAAAAAAAAAAAAAAAAAAAAAAAAAAAAAAAACAGCATTAGGCCTTGTTTTAACATATTCCGGCATAAAAAAAAAAATATATATATAAATATTAAAATAATAATATATAATTGATTCATACCTTGTCCTTGGAACGACGTCTCGTGAATATCGGCCAAGTAGAATTGTTCGGGTGAAGCGGAACTGTGGATCTGAGCACTAATTATCCTTTGGTGTTTAGAAATATGGGGGACAACGTTGTCCTGGCCAAGGGGAGTTGACCTGCCGTTTAAAGTCTCTGTTCGCTGCTTTTGTGTAAATACATCCTGGGAGTAGGGCAGAATTGTCTCGTAGTCATATGCTTCGCAGAAACCGTTCAGGCTCCATAGGGCCTCGTTTAACCTTCTAGGCTTTAGGTCCTCTGTAAACATATAAAATAACTTTTAATATAAGATGCCCACACTTTTTGTTTTTAAGGTATAAATATTTTTATGTATGGAATTCTTGGAGCTTACTTACGTTTACAATTCAGGGTAGGCGTTTGTTTGTCTGCACTTTGTTCCGGAGCCCCATTGGATGGTTCGAGCTCAGTTATACCTCGGAGTATCTGCGTGAATGCTTCAGAATCTATAAAACATTCGACAATATTAAAGCTATAATCACTTTAGCTAATATTGCCTTGTTATACGGTAAGCATACTGATCCTAATGATTGTTTAATATTTCTATAACATCCCACGCTTTTCAAACAATTCCCCACAACAACCAAATCTAATAAAGATTTATTTCAAGAACTCACCTTGCGATAGATCCATTAGACTGTTTTCCCCGATTATCTTTTTTAACGCTTCAGTCCGATAACGATTCTTGGAGTTTCTGGAGGTGCTGTTTGCATCGGAACTAAAACGCTGCTAACATTGCCCCCATGGTTTCTAGCGCTTTTGTACCCTACGACCTAGAGAAAAACCCCTGAATGATTTTTACATAGCATTTGGGGTTTGTCATTTTTTTCGGGCTATACCCCCGCCCATGGTATATTTGACACATTTCAAACACATGGTATTGGGTGTGTCTAAACATTAGGATCCTTTTGGATCTTCTAAAATCTCCGGGGTGCTAGCACCTAGATGCAGGGGGTGGGTTGGTCTCGACATCGCTGGGATGAATGACTTTTTAGCCCACCTAAAAAATAGTTTTATGAAAGGCCTTTAAGATTAGGAGTCGTAAGACACAATATTATTGTTGGGGGGGTAGGCATCTGTTTTGCAGGCTAGTGTAAACCTTGGTTTCAAACGACTGCAAGGGTATTTTTTTAACAAACAACCCGCCCCCCTTTTTCTGTTTTTGAAACACACACACACACACACACACACACAGCCACTACAGAAAACTCCCTCACGCACATACGCGCGCACATGGCTTTTTCCGCAAGTTTTTTCTCAGGGACAGACTGCGCTAAGAGTGAACAAACGCGAGAGTTCATAACGTGGTGAGATTCTGATTTTAAAACCATTTATTTCATTCAAAATATTTAGTACATACATTTTATATCCTTACATTCTTAAGGTATTTTACGATGCCTTTCTTACAGATCCTGGGAGCTTATGCAACCAACCGCCATTGTCCGTGTCGAGTTCGCCCTCAAAAGGCAAGGCTCTCTTGCTAGGTCCATCAACACTTGGTAAGTTTTCACTCCAGGGGTAGATCCTCCGTCGGGCCTTTTGGTCTTGACTCTGTCTCAAGGAAAGCCTCGCCCAGCGCTTTAACTGTTCCCCATTTTGGAAGAGAATGTCCAGCTTATTCATAAGTGTTATGAAAATTGGATAATCCACCCATTTAAAACTAAACACAGGAATAAAAAAGTTTACATGTTTGCGTGCTCTGGAAGCTACAGGAGAATTGACAGACTTTGTAGCATTATACTTATCATAAAGGTCACAGGCTAAAATTGTCACTTTGTTGTCAGGGCTATAGTCCATTGAAGCAATTCTTAGAGCCTTGAGATCACTGCGGCCGCAGACCTGTTCTTCCAACGCATATCCTGGCACATTTGTACCACTCAGGACCTGTTCAATTTTACAAAGAGCCAGCCTGATGTTTAGCCATTCTCTCATCCCCAGAGCCGGGGGAAAACTCCCAGGTTTTGCAGGATAAAGGGGTTTGGGTCCACGGTCTGTGAATATCTTTACCGTAGAATCCTCCGGGTGGAATATGTAAGACATGTGGCCCTCACTCGTACCCAAAAATCCTTTAAAACATTCTGGAGCTTCACACAGAACTTCTTCAAGGCTTTGGTCACTGGGTTCATGACAAGCCGAGCATAACATCCCTAAAATTGGCATAGGTGTCATTTTTTGTTTAATATTCAGGGGGGTTATCATGTACAGTCTTAAACAGGTATTGTTCAGGCGCTTTATAAGGGGCATTAACCACCCCAAACCGTGAGAAACAGTAACAGGTTGACCTGACACATGGTCACTTACTCAACCCCCCTGGGCATGCACCCTTCTACATGACATAGGGTCATAAATCATTACATAGGGTCATAAATCAGGCTTGGGTCATCAATCATTAACGGCCTGTCAAATGGACCCTTACTCACCCCATAGCCCCCACCTAACCAGGCTTGCCTGACCAGAAGACATGCACACGTCATCACTACATAGGGTTCACATAGAGTTCACATAGGTTCACATAGGGTCATCAATCAAAATTTTGACACGTGACATCTACTTTAATCTCTCTCATGAGATTCTATTCATGTTACTGTGTGTGTTAACATGAGATTATATTCATGTTACTGTGTGTGTTAACATGAGGAAGAGGTTCTATTCATGTTAATGTGTGTTAACATGAGGTTCTATTCATGTTACTGTGTGTGTTAACATGAGGTTCTATTCATGTTACTGTGTGTTAACATGAGGTTCTATTCATGTTACTGTGTGTTAACATGAGGTTCTATTCGTGTTACTGTGTGTTAACATGAGGAAGAGGTTCTATTCATGTTACTGTGTGTTAACATGGTTCTATTCATGTTACTGTGTGTTAACATGAGGAAGAGGTTGTATTCATGTTACTGTGTGTTAACATGAGGTTCTATTCATGTTACTGTGTTAACACGAGATTCTATTCATGTTCCTGTGTGTTAACATGAGGTTCTATTCATGTTACTGTGTGTTAACATGAGGTTCTATTCATGTTACTGTGTGTTAACATGAGATTCTATTCATGTTACTGTGTGTTAACATGAGGAAGAGGTTCTATTCATGTTACTGTGTGTTAACATGAGGTTCTATTCATGTTACTGTGTGTTAACATGAGGTTCTATTCATGTTACTGTGTGTTAACATGAGGAAGAGGTTCTATTCATGTTACTGTGTGTTAACATGAGGCTCTATTCATGTTACTGTGTGTTAACATGAGGAAGAGGTTCTATTCATGTTACTGTGTGTTAAAATGAGGAAGAGGTTATATTCATGTTACTGTGTGTTAACGTGAGGAAGAGGTTCTATTCATGTCACTGTGTGTTAACGTGAGGAAGAGGTTCTATTCATGATACTGTGTGTTAACGTGAGGAAGAGGTTCTATTCATGTTACTGTGTGTTAACATGAGGTTATATTCATGTTACTGTGTGTGTTAACATGAGATTATATTCATGTTACTGTGTGTGTTAACATGAGGAAGAGGTTCTATTCATGTTACTGTGTGTTAACATGAGGTTCTATTCATGTTACTGTGTGTTAACATGAGGTTCTATTCATGTTACTGTGTGTTAACATGAGCAAGAGGTTATATTCATGTTACTGTGTGTTAACATGAGGTTCTATTCGTGTTACTGTGTGTTAACATGAGGAAGAGGTTCTATTCATGTTACTGTGTGTTAACATGAGGAAGAGGTTCTATTCGTGTTACTGTGTGTTAATGAGGTTCTATTCATGTTACTGTGTGAAAACATGAGGAAGAGGTTCTATTCATGTTACTGTGTGTTAACATGAGGAAGAGGTTCTATTCATGTTACTGTGTGTTAACATGAGGTTATATTCATGTTACTGTGTGTTAACGTGAGGAAGAGGTTCTATTTATGTTACTGTGTGTTAACATGAGGAAGAGGTTCTATTCATGTTACTGTGTGTTAACATGAGATTCTATTCATGTTACTGTGTGTTAACATGAGGTTCTATTCATGTCACTGTGTGTTAACATGAGGAAGAGGTTCTATTCATGTTACTGAGTGTTAACATGAGGTTCTATTCATGTTACTGTGTGTTAACATGAGGAAGAGGTTCTATTCATGTTACTGTGTGTTAACATGAGGTTATATTCATGTTACTGTGTGAAAACATGAGGAAGAGGTTCTATTCATGTTACTGTGTGTTAACATGATGTTCTATTCATGTTACTGTGTGTTAACATGAGGAAGAGGTTCTATTCATGTTACTGTGTGTTAACGTGAGGAAGAGGTTCTATTCATGTTACTGTGTGTTAACATGAGGTTATATTCATGTTACTGTGTGTGTTAACATGAGATTATATTCATGTTACTGTGTGTGTTAACATGAGGAAGAGGTTCTATTCATGTTACTGTGTGTTAACATGAGGTTCTATTCATGTTACTGTGTGTGTTAACATGAGGTTCTATTCATGTCACTGTGTGTTAACGTGAGGAAGAGGTTCTATTCATGTTACTGTGTGTTAACATGGTTCTATTCATGTTACTGTGTGTTAACATGAGGAAGAGGTTCTATTCATGTTACTGTGTGTTAACATGAGGTTCTATTCATGTTACTGTGTGTGTTAACATGAGGTTCTATTCGTGTTACTGTGTGTTAACATGAGGTTCTATTCATGTTACTGTGTGTTAACATGAGATTCTATTCATGTTACTGTGTGTTAACATGAGATTCTATTCATGTTACTGTGTGTGTTAACATGAGGAAGAGGTTCTATTCATGTTAATGTGTGTTAACATGAGGTTCTATTCATGTTACTGTGTGTGTTAACATGAGGTTCTATTCATGTTACTGTGTGTTAACATGAGGTTCTATTCATGTTACTGTGTGTTAACATGAGGTTCTATTCGTGTTACTGTGTGTTAACATGAGGAAGAGGTTCTATTCATGTTACTGTGTGTTAACATGGTTCTATTCATGTTACTGTGTGTTAACATGAGGAAGAGGTTGTATTCATGTTACTGTGTGTTAACATGAGGTTCTATTCATGTTACTGTGTTAACACGAGATTCTATTCATGTTCCTGTGTGTTAACATGAGGTTCTATTCATGTTACTGTGTGTTAACATGAGGTTCTATTCATGTTACTGTGTGTTAACATGAGATTCTATTCATGTTACTGTGTGTTAACATGAGGAAGAGGTTCTATTCATGTTACTGTGTGTTAACATGAGGTTCTATTCATGTTACTGTGTGTTAACATGAGGTTCTATTCATGTTACTGTGTGTTAACATGAGGAAGAGGTTCTATTCATGTTACTGTGTGTTAACATGAGGCTCTATTCATGTTACTGTGTGTTAACATGAGGAAGAGGTTCTATTCATGTTACTGTGTGTTAAAATGAGGAAGAGGTTATATTCATGTTACTGTGTGTTAACGTGAGGAAGAGGTTCTATTCATGTCACTGTGTGTTAACGTGAGGAAGAGGTTCTATTCATGATACTGTGTGTTAACGTGAGGAAGAGGTTCTATTCATGTTACTGTGTGTTAACATGAGGTTATATTCATGTTACTGTGTGTGTTAACATGAGATTATATTCATGTTACTGTGTGTGTTAACATGAGGAAGAGGTTCTATTCATGTTACTGTGTGTTAACATGAGGTTCTATTCGTGTTACTGTGTGTTAACATGAGGTTCTATTCATGTTACTGTGTGTTAACATGAGGTTCTATTCATGTCACTGTGTGTTAACGTGAGGAAGAGGTTCTATTCATGTTACTGTGTGTTAACATGAGGTTCTATTCATGTTACTGTGTGTGTTAACATGAGGTTCTATTCGTGTTACTGTGTGAAAACATGAGGAAGAGGTTCTATTCATGTTACTGTGTGTTAACATGAGGTTCTATTCATGTTACTGTGTGTTAACATGAGGTTCTATTCATGTCACTGTGTGTTAACGTGAGGAAGAGGTTCTATTCATGTCACTGTGTGTTAACGTGAGGAAGAGGTTCTATTCATGTTACTGTGTGAAAACGTGAGGAAGAGGTTCTATTCATGTTACTGTGTGTTAACATGGTTCTATTCATGTTACTGTGTGTTAAAATGAGGAAGAGGTTCTATTCATGTTACTGTGTGTTAACGTGAGGAAGAGGTTCTATTCATGTTACTGTGTGTTATTAACATGAGGAAGAGGTTATATTCATGTTACTGTGTGTTAACATGAGGTTATATTCATGTTACTGTGTGTTAACATCAGGTTATATTCATGTTACTGTGTGTGTTAACATGAGATTATATTCATGTTACTGTGTGTGTTAACATGAGGAAGAGGTTTTATTCATGTTACTGTGTGTTAACATGACGTTCTATTCATGTTACTGTGTGTGTTAACATGAGGTTCTATTCATGTCACTGTGTGTTAACGTGAGGAAGAGGTTCTATTCATGTTACTGTGTGTTAACATGAGGTTATATTCATGTTACTGTGTGTGTTAACATGAGGTTCTATTCATGTTACTGTGTGTGTTAACATGAGGTTCTATTCATGTTACTGTGTGTGTTAACATGAGGTTCTATTCATGTCACTGTGTGTTAACATGAGGTTCTATTCATGTTACTGTGTGTGTTAACATGAGATTATATTCATGTTACTGTGTGTTAACATGAGGTTCTATTCATGTTACTGTGTGTTAACATGAGGTTATATTCATGTTACTGTGTGTGTTAACATGAGGTTATATTCATGTTACTGTGTGTTAACATGAGGAAGAGGTTCTATTCATGTTACTGTGTGTTAACGTGATGAAGAGGTTCTATTCATGTTACTGTGTGTTAACATGAGGAAGAGGTTGTATTCATGTTACTGTGTGTTAACATGAGGTTCTATTCATGTTCCTGTGTTAACACGAGATTCTATTCATGTTCCTGTGTGTTAACGTGAGGAAGAGGTTCTATTCATGTTACTGTGTGTTAACATGAGGTTCTATTCATGTTACTGTGTGTTAACATGAGGTTCTATTCATGTTACTGTGTGTTAACATGAGATTCTATTCATGTTACTGTGTGTTAACATGAGATTCTATTCATGTTACTGTGTGTTAACATGAGGTTCTATTCATGTTACTGTGTGTTAACATGAGGAAGAGGTTCTATTCATGTTACTGTGTGTTAACATGAGGTTCTATTCATGTTACTGTGTGTTAACGTGAGGAAGAGGTTCTATTCATGTTACTGTGTGTTAACGTGAGGAAGAGGTTCTATTCATGTTACTGTGTGTTAAAATGAGGAAGAGGTTCTATTCATGTTACTGTGTGTTAACGTGAGGAAGAGGTTCTATTCATGTCACTGTGTGTTAACGTGAGGAAGAGGTTCTATTCATGTTACTGTGTGTTAACGTGAGGAAGAGGTTCTATTCATGTTACTGTGTGTTAACGTGAGGAAGAGGTTCTATTCATGTTACTGTGTGTTAACGTGAGGAAGAGGCTCTATTCATGTTACTGTGTGTTAACATGAGGAAGAGGTTCTATTCATGTTACTGTGTGTTAACATGAGGTTCTATTCATGTTACTGTGTGTTAACATGAGGTTCTATTCATGTTACTGTGTGTTAACATGAGGTTCTATTCATGTTACTGTGTGTTAACATGAGGTTCTATTCATGTTACTGTGTGTTAACATGAGGAAGAGGTTCTATTTATGTTACTGTGTGTTAACATGAGGTTCTATTCATGTCACTGTGTGTTAACGTGAGGAAGAGGTTCTATTTATGTTACTGTGTGTTAACATGAGGAAGAGGTTGTATTCATGTTACTGTGTGTTAACATGAGGAAGAGGTTGTATTCATGTTACTGTGTGTTAACATGAGGTTCTATTCATGTTCCTGTGTTAACATGAGATTCTATTCATGTTCCTGTGTGTTAACATGAGGTTATATTCATGTTACTGTGTGTGTTAACATGAGATTATATTCATGTTACTGTGTGTGTTAACATGAGGAAGAGGTTCTATTCATGTTACTGTGTGTTAACATGAGGTTCTATTCATGTTACTGTGTGTTAACATGAGGTTCTATTCATGTCACTGTGTGTTAACGTGAGGAAGAGGTTCTATTCATGTTACTGTGTGTTAACATGAGGTTCTATTCATGTCACTGTGTGTTAATGTGAGGAAGAGGTTCTATTCATGTTACTGTGTGTTAACATGAGGTTCTATTCATGTTACTGTGTGAAAACATGAGGAAGAGGTTCTATTCATGTTACTGTGTGTTAACGTGAGGAAGAGGTTCTATTCATGTTACTGTGTGTTAACATGAGGTTATATTCATGTTACTGTGTGTTAAAATGAGGAAGAGGTTCTATTCATGTTACTGTGTGTTAAAATGAGGAAGAGGTTCTATTCATGTTACTGTGTGTTAACATGAGGTTATATTCATGTTACTGTGTTTGTTAACATGAGGTTCTATTCATGTTACTGTGTGTTAACATGAGGTTCTATTCGTGTTACTGTGTGTTAACGTGAGGAAGAGGTTCTATTCATGTTACTGTGTGTTAAAATGAGGAAGAGGTTCTATTCATGTTACTGTGTGTTAACGTGAGGAAGAGGTTCTATTCATGTCACTGTGTGTTAACGTGAGGAAGAGGTTCTATTCATGTTACTGTGTGTTAACGTGAGGAAGAGGTTCTATTCATGTTACTGTGTGTTAACGTGAGGAAGAGGTTCTATTCATGTTACTGTGTGTTAACGTGAGGAAGAGGCTCTATCCATGTTACTGTGTGTTAACATGAGGAAGAGGTTCTATTCATGTTACTGTGTGTTAACATGAGGTTCTATTCATGTTACTGTGTGTTAACATGAGGTTCTATTCATGTTACTGTGTGTTAACATGAGGTTCTATTCATGTTACTGTGTGTTAACATGAGGTTCTATTCATGTTACTGTGTGTTAACATGAGGAAGAGGTTCTATTTATGTTACTGTGTGTTAACATGAGGTTCTATTCATGTCACTGTGTGTTAACGTGAGGAAGAGGTTCTATTTATGTTACTGTGTGTTAACATGAGGAAGAGGTTGTATTCATGTTACTGTGTGTTAACATGAGGAAGAGGTTGTATTCATGTTACTGTGTGTTAACATGAGGTTCTATTCATGTTCCTGTGTTAACATGAGATTCTATTCATGTTCCTGTGTGTTAACATGAGGTTATATTCATGTTACTGTGTGTGTTAACATGAGATTATATTCATGTTACTGTGTGTGTTAACATGAGGAAGAGGTTCTATTCATGTTACTGTGTGTTAACATGAGGTTCTATTCATGTTACTGTGTGTTAACATGAGGTTCTATTCATGTTACTGTGTGTTAACATGAGGTTCTATTCATGTCACTGTGTGTTAACGTGAGGAAGAGGTTCTATTCATGTTACTGTGTGTTAACATGAGGTTCTATTCATGTCACTGTGTGTTAATGTGAGGAAGAGGTTCTATTCATGTTACTGTGTGTTAACATGAGGTTCTATTCATGTTACTGTGTGAAAACATGAGGAAGAGGTTCTATTCATGTTACTGTGTGTTAACGTGAGGAAGAGGTTCTATTCATGTTACTGTGTGTTAACATGAGGTTATATTCATGTTACTGTGTGTTAAAATGAGGAAGAGGTTCTATTCATGTTACTGTGTGTTAAAATGAGGAAGAGGTTCTATTCATGTTACTGTGTGTTAACATGAGGTTATATTCATGTTACTGTGTGTGTTAACATGAGGTTCTATTCATGTTACTGTGTGTTAACATGAGGTTCTATTCGTGTTACTGTGTGTTAACATGAGGAAGAGGTTCTATTCATGTTACTGTGTGTTAACATGAGGTTCTATTCGTGTTACTGTGTGTTAACATGAGGTTCTATTCATGTTACTGTGTGTTAACATGAGGTTCTATTCATGTCACTGTGTGTTAACGTGAGGAAGAGGTTCTATTCATGTTACTGTGTGTTAACATGAGGTTCTATTCATGTTACTGTGTGTGTTAACATGAGGTTCTATTCGTGTTACTGTGTGAAAACATGAGGAAGAGGTTCTATTCATGTTACTGTGTGTTAACATGAGGTTCTATTCATGTTACTGTGTGTTAACATGAGGTTCTATTCATGTCACTGTGTGTTAACGTGAGGAAGAGGTTCTATTCATGTCACTGTGTGTTAACGTGAGGAAGAGGTTCTATTCATGTTACTGTGTGAAAACGTGAGGAAGAGGTTCTATTCATGTTACTGTGTGTTAACATGGTTCTATTCATGTTACTGTGTGTTAAAATGAGGAAGAGGTTCTATTCATGTTACTGTGTGTTAACGTGAGGAAGAGGTTCTATTCATGTTACTGTGTGTTATTAACATGAGGAAGAGGTTATATTCATGTTACTGTGTGTTAACATGAGGTTATATTCATGTTACTGTGTGTTAACATCAGGTTATATTCATGTTACTGTGTGTGTTAACATGAGATTATATTCATGTTACTGTGTGTGTTAACATGAGGAAGAGGTTTTATTCATGTTACTGTGTGTTAACATGACGTTCTATTCATGTTACTGTGTGTGTTAACATGAGGTTCTATTCATGTCACTGTGTGTTAACGTGAGGAAGAGGTTCTATTCATGTTACTGTGTGTTAACATGAGGTTATATTCATGTTACTGTGTGTGTTAACATGAGGTTCTATTCATGTTACTGTGTGTGTTAACATGAGGTTCTATTCATGTTACTGTGTGTGTTAACATGAGGTTCTATTCATGTCACTGTGTGTTAACATGAGGTTCTATTCATGTTACTGTGTGTGTTAACATGAGATTATATTCATGTTACTGTGTGTTAACATGAGGTTCTATTCATGTTACTGTGTGTTAACATGAGGTTATATTCATGTTACTGTGTGTGTTAACATGAGGTTATATTCATGTTACTGTGTGTTAACATGAGGAAGAGGTTCTATTCATGTTACTGTGTGTTAACGTGATGAAGAGGTTCTATTCATGTTACTGTGTGTTAACATGAGGAAGAGGTTGTATTCATGTTACTGTGTGTTAACATGAGGTTCTATTCATGTTCCTGTGTTAACACGAGATTCTATTCATGTTCCTGTGTGTTAACGTGAGGAAGAGGTTCTATTCATGTTACTGTGTGTTAACATGAGGTTCTATTCATGTTACTGTGTGTTAACATGAGGTTCTATTCATGTTACTGTGTGTTAACATGAGATTCTATTCATGTTACTGTGTGTTAACATGAGATTCTATTCATGTTACTGTGTGTTAACATGAGGTTCTATTCATGTTACTGTGTGTTAACATGAGGAAGAGGTTCTATTCATGTTACTGTGTGTTAACATGAGGTTCTATTCATGTTACTGTGTGTTAACGTGAGGAAGAGGTTCTATTCATGTTACTGTGTGTTAACGTGAGGAAGAGGTTCTATTCATGTTACTGTGTGTTAAAATGAGGAAGAGGTTCTATTCATGTTACTGTGTGTTAACGTGAGGAAGAGGTTCTATTCATGTCACTGTGTGTTAACGTGAGGAAGAGGTTCTATTCATGTTACTGTGTGTTAACGTGAGGAAGAGGTTCTATTCATGTTACTGTGTGTTAACGTGAGGAAGAGGTTCTATTCATGTTACTGTGTGTTAACGTGAGGAAGAGGCTCTATTCATGTTACTGTGTGTTAACATGAGGAAGAGGTTCTATTCATGTTACTGTGTGTTAACATGAGGTTCTATTCATGTTACTGTGTGTTAACATGAGGTTCTATTCATGTTACTGTGTGTTAACATGAGGTTCTATTCATGTTACTGTGTGTTAACATGAGGTTCTATTCATGTTACTGTGTGTTAACATGAGGAAGAGGTTCTATTTATGTTACTGTGTGTTAACATGAGGTTCTATTCATGTCACTGTGTGTTAACGTGAGGAAGAGGTTCTATTTATGTTACTGTGTGTTAACATGAGGAAGAGGTTGTATTCATGTTACTGTGTGTTAACATGAGGAAGAGGTTGTATTCATGTTACTGTGTGTTAACATGAGGTTCTATTCATGTTCCTGTGTTAACATGAGATTCTATTCATGTTCCTGTGTGTTAACATGAGGTTATATTCATGTTACTGTGTGTGTTAACATGAGATTATATTCATGTTACTGTGTGTGTTAACATGAGGAAGAGGTTCTATTCATGTTACTGTGTGTTAACATGAGGTTCTATTCATGTTACTGTGTGTTAACATGAGGTTCTATTCATGTCACTGTGTGTTAACGTGAGGAAGAGGTTCTATTCATGTTACTGTGTGTTAACATGAGGTTCTATTCATGTCACTGTGTGTTAATGTGAGGAAGAGGTTCTATTCATGTTACTGTGTGTTAACATGAGGTTCTATTCATGTTACTGTGTGAAAACATGAGGAAGAGGTTCTATTCATGTTACTGTGTGTTAACGTGAGGAAGAGGTTCTATTCATGTTACTGTGTGTTAACATGAGGTTATATTCATGTTACTGTGTGTTAAAATGAGGAAGAGGTTCTATTCATGTTACTGTGTGTTAAAATGAGGAAGAGGTTCTATTCATGTTACTGTGTGTTAACATGAGGTTATATTCATGTTACTGTGTGTGTTAACATGAGGTTCTATTCATGTTACTGTGTGTTAACATGAGGTTCTATTCGTGTTACTGTGTGTTAACGTGAGGAAGAGGTTCTATTCATGTTACTGTGTGTTAAAATGAGGAAGAGGTTCTATTCATGTTACTGTGTGTTAACGTGAGGAAGAGGTTCTATTCATGTCACTGTGTGTTAACGTGAGGAAGAGGTTCTATTCATGTTACTGTGTGTTAACGTGAGGAAGAGGTTCTATTCATGTTACTGTGTGTTAACGTGAGGAAGAGGTTCTATTCATGTTACTGTGTGTTAACGTGAGGAAGAGGCTCTATCCATGTTACTGTGTGTTAACATGAGGAAGAGGTTCTATTCATGTTACTGTGTGTTAACATGAGGTTCTATTCATGTTACTGTGTGTTAACATGAGGTTCTATTCATGTTACTGTGTGTTAACATGAGGTTCTATTCATGTTACTGTGTGTTAACATGAGGTTCTATTCATGTTACTGTGTGTTAACATGAGGAAGAGGTTCTATTTATGTTACTGTGTGTTAACATGAGGTTCTATTCATGTCACTGTGTGTTAACGTGAGGAAGAGGTTCTATTTATGTTACTGTGTGTTAACATGAGGAAGAGGTTGTATTCATGTTACTGTGTGTTAACATGAGGAAGAGGTTGTATTCATGTTACTGTGTGTTAACATGAGGTTCTATTCATGTTCCTGTGTTAACATGAGATTCTATTCATGTTCCTGTGTGTTAACATGAGGTTATATTCATGTTACTGTGTGTGTTAACATGAGATTATATTCATGTTACTGTGTGTGTTAACATGAGGAAGAGGTTCTATTCATGTTACTGTGTGTTAACATGAGGTTCTATTCATGTTACTGTGTGTTAACATGAGGTTCTATTCATGTTACTGTGTGTTAACATGAGGTTCTATTCATGTCACTGTGTGTTAACGTGAGGAAGAGGTTCTATTCATGTTACTGTGTGTTAACATGAGGTTCTATTCATGTCACTGTGTGTTAATGTGAGGAAGAGGTTCTATTCATGTTACTGTGTGTTAACATGAGGTTCTATTCATGTTACTGTGTGAAAACATGAGGAAGAGGTTCTATTCATGTTACTGTGTGTTAACGTGAGGAAGAGGTTCTATTCATGTTACTGTGTGTTAACATGAGGTTATATTCATGTTACTGTGTGTTAAAATGAGGAAGAGGTTCTATTCATGTTACTGTGTGTTAAAATGAGGAAGAGGTTCTATTCATGTTACTGTGTGTTAACATGAGGTTATATTCATGTTACTGTGTGTGTTAACATGAGGTTCTATTCATGTTACTGTGTGTTAACATGAGGTTCTATTCGTGTTACTGTGTGTTAACATGAGGAAGAGGTTCTATTCATGTTACTGTGTGTTAACATGAGGTTCTATTCGTGTTACTGTGTGTTAACATGAGGTTCTATTCATGTTACTGTGTGTTAACATGAGGTTCTATTCATGTCACTGTGTGTTAACGTGAGGAAGAGGTTCTATTCATGTTACTGTGTGTTAACATGAGGTTCTATTCATGTTACTGTGTGTGTTAACATGAGGTTCTATTCGTGTTACTGTGTGAAAACATGAGGAAGAGGTTCTATTCATGTTACTGTGTGTTAACATGAGGTTCTATTCATGTTACTGTGTGTTAACATGAGGTTCTATTCATGTCACTGTGTGTTAACGTGAGGAAGAGGTTCTATTCATGTCACTGTGTGTTAACGTGAGGAAGAGGTTCTATTCATGTTACTGTGTGAAAACGTGAGGAAGAGGTTCTATTCATGTTACTGTGTGTTAACATGGTTCTATTCATGTTACTGTGTGTTAAAATGAGGAAGAGGTTCTATTCATGTTACTGTGTGTTAACGTGAGGAAGAGGTTCTATTCATGTTACTGTGTGTTATTAACATGAGGAAGAGGTTATATTCATGTTACTGTGTGTTAACATGAGGTTATATTCATGTTACTGTGTGTTAACATCAGGTTATATTCATGTTACTGTGTGTGTTAACATGAGATTATATTCATGTTACTGTGTGTGTTAACATGAGGAAGAGGTTTTATTCATGTTACTGTGTGTTAACATGACGTTCTATTCATGTTACTGTGTGTGTTAACATGAGGTTCTATTCATGTCACTGTGTGTTAACGTGAGGAAGAGGTTCTATTCATGTTACTGTGTGTTAACATGAGGTTATATTCATGTTACTGTGTGTGTTAACATGAGGTTCTATTCATGTTACTGTGTGTGTTAACATGAGGTTCTATTCATGTTACTGTGTGTGTTAACATGAGGTTCTATTCATGTCACTGTGTGTTAACATGAGGTTCTATTCATGTTACTGTGTGTGTTAACATGAGATTATATTCATGTTACTGTGTGTTAACATGAGGTTCTATTCATGTTACTGTGTGTTAACATGAGGTTATATTCATGTTACTGTGTGTGTTAACATGAGGTTATATTCATGTTACTGTGTGTTAACATGAGGAAGAGGTTCTATTCATGTTACTGTGTGTTAACGTGATGAAGAGGTTCTATTCATGTTACTGTGTGTTAACATGAGGAAGAGGTTGTATTCATGTTACTGTGTGTTAACATGAGGTTCTATTCATGTTCCTGTGTTAACACGAGATTCTATTCATGTTCCTGTGTGTTAACGTGAGGAAGAGGTTCTATTCATGTTACTGTGTGTTAACATGAGGTTCTATTCATGTTACTGTGTGTTAACATGAGGTTCTATTCATGTTACTGTGTGTTAACATGAGATTCTATTCATGTTACTGTGTGTTAACATGAGATTCTATTCATGTTACTGTGTGTTAACATGAGGTTCTATTCATGTTACTGTGTGTTAACATGAGGAAGAGGTTCTATTCATGTTACTGTGTGTTAACATGAGGTTCTATTCATGTTACTGTGTGTTAACGTGAGGAAGAGGTTCTATTCATGTTACTGTGTGTTAACGTGAGGAAGAGGTTCTATTCATGTTACTGTGTGTTAAAATGAGGAAGAGGTTCTATTCATGTTACTGTGTGTTAACGTGAGGAAGAGGTTCTATTCATGTCACTGTGTGTTAACGTGAGGAAGAGGTTCTATTCATGTTACTGTGTGTTAACGTGAGGAAGAGGTTCTATTCATGTTACTGTGTGTTAACGTGAGGAAGAGGTTCTATTCATGTTACTGTGTGTTAACGTGAGGAAGAGGCTCTATTCATGTTACTGTGTGTTAACATGAGGAAGAGGTTCTATTCATGTTACTGTGTGTTAACATGAGGTTCTATTCATGTTACTGTGTGTTAACATGAGGTTCTATTCATGTTACTGTGTGTTAACATGAGGTTCTATTCATGTTACTGTGTGTTAACATGAGGTTCTATTCATGTTACTGTGTGTTAACATGAGGAAGAGGTTCTATTTATGTTACTGTGTGTTAACATGAGGTTCTATTCATGTCACTGTGTGTTAACGTGAGGAAGAGGTTCTATTTATGTTACTGTGTGTTAACATGAGGAAGAGGTTGTATTCATGTTACTGTGTGTTAACATGAGGAAGAGGTTGTATTCATGTTACTGTGTGTTAACATGAGGTTCTATTCATGTTCCTGTGTTAACATGAGATTCTATTCATGTTCCTGTGTGTTAACATGAGGTTATATTCATGTTACTGTGTGTGTTAACATGAGATTATATTCATGTTACTGTGTGTGTTAACATGAGGAAGAGGTTCTATTCATGTTACTGTGTGTTAACATGAGGTTCTATTCATGTTACTGTGTGTTAACATGAGGTTCTATTCATGTCACTGTGTGTTAACGTGAGGAAGAGGTTCTATTCATGTTACTGTGTGTTAACATGAGGTTCTATTCATGTCACTGTGTGTTAATGTGAGGAAGAGGTTCTATTCATGTTACTGTGTGTTAACATGAGGTTCTATTCATGTTACTGTGTGAAAACATGAGGAAGAGGTTCTATTCATGTTACTGTGTGTTAACGTGAGGAAGAGGTTCTATTCATGTTACTGTGTGTTAACATGAGGTTATATTCATGTTACTGTGTGTTAAAATGAGGAAGAGGTTCTATTCATGTTACTGTGTGTTAAAATGAGGAAGAGGTTCTATTCATGTTACTGTGTGTTAACATGAGGTTATATTCATGTTACTGTGTGTGTTAACATGAGGTTCTATTCATGTTACTGTGTGTTAACATGAGGTTCTATTCGTGTTACTGTGTGTTAACGTGAGGAAGAGGTTCTATTCATGTTACTGTGTGTTAAAATGAGGAAGAGGTTCTATTCATGTTACTGTGTGTTAACGTGAGGAAGAGGTTCTATTCATGTCACTGTGTGTTAACGTGAGGAAGAGGTTCTATTCATGTTACTGTGTGTTAACGTGAGGAAGAGGTTCTATTCATGTTACTGTGTGTTAACGTGAGGAAGAGGTTCTATTCATGTTACTGTGTGTTAACGTGAGGAAGAGGCTCTATCCATGTTACTGTGTGTTAACATGAGGAAGAGGTTCTATTCATGTTACTGTGTGTTAACATGAGGTTCTATTCATGTTACTGTGTGTTAACATGAGGTTCTATTCATGTTACTGTGTGTTAACATGAGGTTCTATTCATGTTACTGTGTGTTAACATGAGGTTCTATTCATGTTACTGTGTGTTAACATGAGGAAGAGGTTCTATTTATGTTACTGTGTGTTAACATGAGGTTCTATTCATGTCACTGTGTGTTAACGTGAGGAAGAGGTTCTATTTATGTTACTGTGTGTTAACATGAGGAAGAGGTTGTATTCATGTTACTGTGTGTTAACATGAGGAAGAGGTTGTATTCATGTTACTGTGTGTTAACATGAGGTTCTATTCATGTTCCTGTGTTAACATGAGATTCTATTCATGTTCCTGTGTGTTAACATGAGGTTATATTCATGTTACTGTGTGTGTTAACATGAGATTATATTCATGTTACTGTGTGTGTTAACATGAGGAAGAGGTTCTATTCATGTTACTGTGTGTTAACATGAGGTTCTATTCATGTTACTGTGTGTTAACATGAGGTTCTATTCATGTTACTGTGTGTTAACATGAGGTTCTATTCATGTCACTGTGTGTTAACGTGAGGAAGAGGTTCTATTCATGTTACTGTGTGTTAACATGAGGTTCTATTCATGTCACTGTGTGTTAATGTGAGGAAGAGGTTCTATTCATGTTACTGTGTGTTAACATGAGGTTCTATTCATGTTACTGTGTGAAAACATGAGGAAGAGGTTCTATTCATGTTACTGTGTGTTAACGTGAGGAAGAGGTTCTATTCATGTTACTGTGTGTTAACATGAGGTTATATTCATGTTACTGTGTGTTAAAATGAGGAAGAGGTTCTATTCATGTTACTGTGTGTTAAAATGAGGAAGAGGTTCTATTCATGTTACTGTGTGTTAACATGAGGTTATATTCATGTTACTGTGTGTGTTAACATGAGGTTCTATTCATGTTACTGTGTGTTAACATGAGGTTCTATTCGTGTTACTGTGTGTTAACATGAGGAAGAGGTTATATTCATGTTACTGTGTGTTAACGTGAGGAAGAGGTTCTATTCATGTTACTGTGTGTTAACATGAGGTTCTATTCATGTTACTGTGTGTTAACATGAGGAAGAGGTTCTATTCATGTTACTGTGTGTTAACATGAGGTTCTATTCATGTTACTGTGTGTTAACATGAGGAAGAGGTTCTATTCATGTTACTGTGTGTGTTAACATGAGGTTCTATTCATGTTACTGTGTGTTAACATGAGGTTCTATTCATGTTACTGTGTGTTAACATGAGGTTCTATTCATGTTACTGTGTGTTAACATGAGGAAGAGGTTCTATTCATGTTACTGTGTGTGTTAACATGAGGTTCTATTCATGTTACTGTGTTAATGTGAGGAAGAGGTTCTATACAATGACTGGAACGAACTACAAAAATCTCTGAAACTGGAAACACTTATCTCCCTCACTAGCTTTAAGCACCAACTGTCAGAGCAGCTCACAGATTACTGCACCTGTACATAGCCCACCTATAATTTAGCCCAAACAACTACCTCTTTCCCAACTGTATTTAATTTTAATTTATTTATTTATTTTGCTCCTTTGCACCCCATTATTTTTTATTTCTACTTTGCACATTCTTCCATTGCAAAACAACCATTCCAGTATTTTACTTGCTATATTGTATTTACTTTGCCATCATGGCCTTTTTTGCCTTTACCTCCCTTCTCACCTCATTTGCTCACATTGTATATAGACTTGTTTATACTGCATTATTGACTGTATGTTTGTTTTTACTCCATGTGTAACTCTGTGTCGTTTTATCTGTCGAACTGCTTTGCTTTATCTTGGCCAGGTCGCAATTGTAAATGAGAACTTGTTCTCAACTTGCCTACCTGGTTAAATAAAGGTAAAATAAAAATTAAAAAAATTCATGTTACTGTGTTAATGTGAGGAAGAGGTTCTATTCATGTTCCTTTGTGTGTTAACATGAGGTTCTATTCATGTTACTGTGTGTTAACATGAGGTTCTATTCGTGTTACTGTGTGTTAACATGAGGAAGAGGTTCTATTCATGTTACTGTGTGTTAACGTGAGGAAGAGGTTCTATTCATGTTACTGTGTGTTAACATGAGGTTCTATTCATGTTACTGTGTGTTAACATGAGGAAGAGGTTCTATTCATGTTACTGTGTGTTAACATGAGGTTATATTCATGTTACTGTGTGTTAACATGAGGAAGAGGTTCTATTCATGTTACTGTGTGTTAACATGAGGTTCTATTCATGTTACTGTGTGTTAACATGAGGTTCTATTCATGTTACTGTGTTAATGTGAGGAAGAGGTTCTATTCATGTTCCTGTGTGTGTTAACATGAGGTTCTATTCATGTTACTGTGTGTTAACATGAGGTTCTATTCGTGTTACTGTGTGTTAACATGAGGAAGAGATTCTATTCATGTTACTGTGTGTTAACGTGAGGAAGAGGTTCTATTCATGTTACTGTGTTAATGTGAGGAAGAGGTTCTATTCATGTTACTGTGTGTTAACGTGAGGAAGAGGTTCTATTCATGTTACTGTGTGTTAACATGAGGTTCTATTCATGTTACTGCGTGTGTTAACATGAGGAAGAGGTTCTATTCATGTTACTGTGTTAATGTGAGGAAGAGGTTCTATTCATTATTTAACAGCCCTGCACGTCCAGAGAATCCATCAGATTCCCTAATGGATGTAAACAGATTAACACACACAGCTGGATACCAAGCACACACACTGTCTAGTGAGCACACTGTAGCAGGGATTATGGGTAATCCTCCAATCTTACTTTCTCTGGTGAATCACACACAAACATACACCAATCAATGCTGAACAGCTTCACACAACCGAGACATCCCATAGAAACACTATGTAAACAGTCCTACCATACCAGAGCATGTTGCCATGGAGACTAGGATGGAAGGGCGCTATGGAAACAGTCCTCCTGTACTAGATCATGTTGCCATGGAGACTAGGATGGAAGGGCGCAATGGAAACAGTCCTCCTGTACTAGATCATGTTGCCATGGAGACTAGGATGGAAGGGCGCTATGAATGTCTAGATGCACGGTAGAATGTCTAGATGGACGGTAGAATGTCTAGATGGATGGTAGAATGTCTAGATGGATGGTAGAATGTCTAGATGCACGGTAGAATGTCTAGATGGATGGTAGAATGTCTAGATGGATGGTAGAATGTCTAGATGCACGGTAGAATGTCTAGATGCACGGTAGAATGTCTAGATGCACGGTAGAATGTCTAGATGCATGGTAGAATGTCTAGATGAACGGTAGAATGTCTAGCCGCACGGTAGAATGTCTAGATGCACGGTAGAATGTCTAGCCGCACGGTAGAATGTCTAGATGCACGGTAGAATGTCTAGAATGTCTAGATGGACGGTAGAATGTCTAGATGCACAGTAGAATGTCTAGATGAACGGTAGAATGTCTAGATGGATGGTAGAATGTCTAGATGCACGGTAGAATGTCTAGATGTACGGTAGAATGTCTAGATGGATGGTAGAATGTCTAGATGCACGGTAGAATGTCTAGATGGATGGTAGAATGTCTAGATGGATGGTAGAATGTCTAGATGGATGGTAGAATGTCTAGATGCACGGTAGAATGTCTAGAATGTCTAGATGGATGGTAGAATGTCTAGATGGATGGTAGAATGTCTAGATGCACGGTAGAATGTCTAGATGGATGGTAGAATGTCTAGATGGATGGTAGAATGTCTAGATGCACGGTAGAATGTCTAGATGCACGGTAGAATGTCTAGATGCATGGTAGAATGTCTAGAATGTCTAGCCGCACGGTAGAATGTCTAGATGCACGGTAGAATGTCTATAATGTCTAGATGCACAGTATAATGTCTAGAATGTCTAGCCGCACGGTAGAATGTCTAGCCGCGCGGTAGAATGTCTAGCCGCACGGTAGAATGTCTAGATGCACGGTAGAATGTCTAGATGCATGGTAGAATGTCTAGATGAACGGTAGAATGTCTAGATGCACGGTAGAATGTCTAGATGCACGGTAGAATGTCTAGATGCATGGTAGAATGTCTAGCCGCACGGTAGAATGTCTAGATGCACGGTAGAATGTCTAGAATGTCTAGATGGACGGTAGAATGTCTAGATGCACAGTAGAATGTCTAGATGAACGGTAGAATGTCTAGATGGATGGTAGAATGTCTAGATGCACGGTAGAATGTCTAGATGTACGGTAGAATGTCTAGATGGATGGTAGAATGTCTAGATGCACGGTAGAATGTCTAGATGGATGGTAGAATGTCTAGATGGATGGTAGAATGTCTAGATGGATGGTAGAATGTCTAGATGCACGGTAGAATGTCTAGAATGTCTAGATGGATGGTAGAATGTCTAGATGGATGGTAGAATGTCTAGATGCACGGTAGAATGTCTAGATGGATGGTAGAATGTCTAGATGGATGGTAGAATGTCTAGATGCACGGTAGAATGTCTAGATGCACGGTAGAATGTCTAGATGCATGGTAGAATGTCTAGAATGTCTAGCCGCACGGTAGAATGTCTAGATGCACGGTAGAATGTCTATAATGTCTAGATGCACAGTATAATGTCTAGAATGTCTAGCCGCACGGTAGAATGTCTAGCCGCGCGGTAGAATGTCTAGCCGCACGGTAGAATGTCTAGATGCACGGTAGAATGTCTAGATGCACGGTAGAATGTCTAGATGAACGGTAGAATGTCTAGATGCACGGTAGAATGTCTAGATGCACGGTAGAATGTCTAGATGCATGGTAGAATGTCTAGAATGTCTAGCCGCACAGTAGAATGTCTAGATGGATGGTAGAATGTCTAGCCGCACGGTAGAATGTCTAGATGCACGGTAGAATGTCTATAATGTCTAGATGCACAGTATAATGTCTAGATGCATGGTAGAATGTCTAGAATGTCTAGCCGCACAGTAGAATGTCTAGATGGATGGTAGAATGTCTAGATGGATGGTAGAATGTCTAGATGCATGGTAGAATGTCTAGATGGATGGTAGAATGTCTAGATGCACGGTAGAATGTCTAGCCGCACGGTAGAATGTCTAGATGCACGGTAGAATGTCTAGAATGTCTAGATGGACGGTAGAATGTCTAGATGCACAGTAGAATGTCTAGATGAACGGTAGAATGTCTAGATGGATGGTAGAATGTCTAGATGCACGGTAGAATGTCTAGATGTACGGTAGAATGTCTAGATGGATGGTAGAATGTCTAGATGCACGGTAGAATGTCTAGATGCACGGTAGAATGTCTAGATGGATGGTAGAATGTCTAGATGCACGGTAGAATGTCTAGATGGATGGTAGAATGTCTAGATGCACGGTAGAATGTCTAGCTGCTCGGTAGAATGTCTAGATGGATGGTAGAATGTCTAGATGCACGGTAGAATGTCTAGATGGATGGTAGAATGTCTAGATGCATGGTAGAATGTCTAGATGGATGGTAGAATGTCTAGATGCACAGTAGAATGTCTAGATGAACGGTAGAATGTCTAGATGGATGGTAGAATGTCTAGATGCATGGTAGAATGTCTAGATGCACGGTAGAATGTCTAGATGGATGGTAGAATGTCTAGATGCACCGTAGATTGTCTAGCTGCTCGGTAGAATGTCTAGATGGATGGTAGAATGTCTAGATGCACGGTAGAATGTCTAGATGGATGGTAGAATGTCTAGATGCATGGTAGAATGTCTAGATGGATGGTAGAATGTCTAGATGCACGGTAGAATGTCTAGATGGATGGTAGAATGTCTAGATGCATGGTAGAATGTCTAGATGGATGGTAGAATGTCTAGATGCATGGTAGAATGTCTAGATGGATGGTAGAATGTCTAGATGCACGGTAGAATGTCTAGATGCATGGTAGAATGTCTAGAATGTCTAGCCACACCGTAGAATGTCTAGATGCACGGTAGAATGTCTAGATGGATGGTAGAATGTCTAGCCGCACGGTAGAATGTCTAGATGCACGGTAGAATGTCTAGAATGTCTAGATGCACGGTATAATGTCTAGAATGTCTAGCCGCACGGTAGAATGTCTAGCCAAACGGTAGAATGTCTAGATGCACGGTAGAATGTCTAGATGCACGGTAGAATGTCTAGATGCACGGTAGAATGTCTAGATGAACGGAGAATGTCTGGATGCACGGTAGAATGTCTAGATGCACGGTAGAATGTCTAGATGAATGGTAGAATGTCTAGATGGATGGTAGAATGTCTAGATGAACGGTAGAATGTCTAGATGGATGGTAGAATGTCTAGATGCACGGTAGAATGTCTAGAATGTCTAGATGCACGGTATAATGTCTAGAATGTCTAGCCGCACGTTAGAATGTCTAGCCGCACGGTAGAATGTCTAGATGCACGGTAGAATGTCTAGATGCACGGTAGAATGTCTAGATGCACGGTAGAATGTCTAGATGCACGGTAGAATGTCTAGATGAATGGTAGAATGTCTAGATGCACGGTAGAATGTCTAGATGCACGGTAGAATGTCTAGATGGATGGTAGAATGTCTACATGCACCGTAGATTGTCTAGCTGCTCGGTAGAATGTCTAGATGGATGGTAGAATGTCTAGATGCACGGTAGAATGTCTAGATGGATGGTAGAATGTCTAGATGCATGGTAGAATGTCTAGATGGATGGTAGAATGTCTAGATGCACGGTAGAATGTCTAGATGGATGGTAGAATGTCTAGATGCATGGTAGAATGTCTAGATGCATGGTAGAATGTCTAGATGCACGGTAGAATGTCTAGATGCATGGTAGAATGTCTAGAATGTCTAGCCACACCGTAGAATGTCTAGATGCACGGTAGAATGTCTAGATGGATGGTAGAATGTCTAGCCGCACGGTAGAATGTCTAGCCGCACGGTAGAATGTCTAGATGCACGGTAGAATGTCTAGATGCACGGTAGAATGTCTAGATGCACGGTAGAATGTCTAGATGCACGGTAGAATGTCTAGATGAACGGAGAATGTCTGGATGCACGGTAGAATGTCTAGATGAACGGTAGAATGTCTAGAATGTCTAGCCGCACGGTAGAATGTCTAGAATGTCTAGCCACACGGTAGAATGTCTAGCCGCACGGTAGAATGTCTAGATGCACGGTAGAATGTCTAGATGAACGGTAGAATGTCTAGCCGCACGGTAGAATTTCTAGATGGCCGGTAGAATGTCTAGATGCACGGTAGAATGTCTAGATGCACGGTAGAATGTCTAGATGATCGGTAGAATGTCTACATGCACGGTAGAATGTCTAGATGAACGGTAGAATGTCTAGAATGTCTAGCCGCATGGTAGAATGTCTAGCCGCACGGTAGAATGTCTAGATGCACGGTAGAATGTCTAGATGCACGGTAGAATGTCTAGCCGCACGGTAGAATGTCTAGATGCACGGTAGAATGTCTAGATGCACGGTAGAATGTCTAGATGAACGATAGAATGTCTAGATGCACGGTAGAATGTCTAGATGCACGGTAGAATGTCTAGATGAATGGTAGAATGTCTAGATGCACGGTAGAATGTCTAGATGCACGGTAGAATGTATAGATGAACGGTAGAATGTCTAGATGCACGGTAGAATGTCTAGATGAACGGTAGAATGTCTAGAATGTCTAGCCGCACGGTAGAATGTCTAGCCGCACGGTAGAATGTCTAGATGCACGGTAGAATGTCTAGCCGCACGGTAGAATGTCTAGATACACGGTAGAATGCCTAGAATGTCTAGATGCACATTAGAATGTCTAGATGAACGGTAGAATGTCTAGATGGATGGTAGAATGTCTAGATGCACGGTAGAATGTCTAGATGCACGGTAGAATGTCTAGATGGATGGTAGAATGTCTAGATGCATGGTAGAATGTCTAGATGGATGGTAGAATGTTTAGATGCACGGTAGAATGTCTAGATGGATGGTAGAATGTCTAGATGAACGGTAGAATGTCTAGCTGCACAGTAGAATGTCTAGATGGATGGTATAATGTCTAGATGCACGGTAGAATGTCTGGAATGTCTAGATGCACGGTAGAATGTCTAGAATGTCTAGCCGCACGTTAGAATGTCTAGCCGCATGGTAGAATGTCTAGATGCACGGTAGAATGTCTAGATGCACGGTAGAATGTCTAGATGCACGGTAGAATGTCTAGATGCACGGTAGAATGTCTAGATGCACGGTAGAATGTCTAGATGCACGGTAGAATGTCTAGATGAACAGTAGAATGTCTAGATGCACGGTAGAATGTCTAGATGCACGGTAGAATGTCTAGAATGTCTAGCCGCACGGTAGAATGTCTAGCCGCATGGTAGAATGTCTAGCCGCACGGTAGAATGTCTAAATGCACGGTAGAATGTCTAGATGAACGGTAGAATGTCTAGCCGCACGGTAGAATGTCTAGCTGCACGGTAGAATATCTAGATGAACGGTAGAATGTCTAGATGAACGGTAGAATGTCTAGATGGACGGTAGAATGTCTAGATGCACAGTAGAATGTCTAGATGCACGGTAGAATGTCTAGATGCACGGTAGAATGTCTAGATGAACGGTAGAATGTCTAGATGCACGGTAGAATGTCTAGATGAACGGTAGAATGTCTAGAATGTCTAGCCGCACGTTAGAATGTCTAGCCGCACGGTAGAATGTCTAGCCGCACGGTAGAATGTCTAGATGCACAGTAGAATGTCTAGATGCATGGTAGAATGTCTAGATGGATGGTAGAATGTTTAGATGCACGGTAGAATGTCTAGATGGATGGTAGAATGTCTAGATGAACGGTAGAATGTCTAGCTGCACAGTAGAATGTCTAGATGAATGGTAGAATGTCTAGATGGATGGTAGAATGTCTAGATGAACGGTAGAATGTCTAGATGGATGGTAGAATGTCTAGATGGATGGTAGAATGTCTAGATGCATGGTAGAATGTCTAGATGCACGGTAGAATGTCTAGATGGATGGTAGAATGTCTAGATGCACCGTAGATTGTCTAGCTGCTCGGTAGAATGTCTAGATGGATGGTAGAATGTCTAGATGCACGGTAGAATGTCTAGATGGATGGTAGAATGTCTAGATGCATGGTAGAATGTCTAGATGGATGGTAGAATGTCTAGATGCACGGTAGAATGTCTAGATGGATGGTAGAATGTCTAGATGCATGGTAGAATGTCTAGATGGATGGTAGAATGTCTAGATGCATGGTAGAATGTCTAGATGGATGGTAGAATGTCTAGATGCACGGTAGAATGTCTAGATGCATGGTAGAATGTCTAGAATGTCTAGCCACACCGTAGAATGTCTAGATGCACGGTAGAATGTCTAGATGGATGGTAGAATGTCTAGCCGCACGGTAGAATGTCTAGATGCACGGTAGAATGTCTAGAATGTCTAGATGCACGGTATAATGTCTAGAATGTCTAGCCGCACGGTAGAATGTCTAGCCAAACGGTAGAATGTCTAGATGCACGGTAGAATGTCTAGATGCACGGTAGAATGTCTAGATGCACGGTAGAATGTCTAGATGAACGGAGAATGTCTGGATGCACGGTAGAATGTCTAGATGCACGGTAGAATGTCTAGATGAATGGTAGAATGTCTAGATGGATGGTAGAATGTCTAGATGAACGGTAGAATGTCTAGATGGATGGTAGAATGTCTAGATGCACGGTAGAATGTCTAGAATGTCTAGATGCACGGTATAATGTCTAGAATGTCTAGCCGCACGTTAGAATGTCTAGCCGCACGGTAGAATGTCTAGATGCACGGTAGAATGTCTAGATGCACGGTAGAATGTCTAGATGCACGGTAGAATGTCTAGATGCACGGTAGAATGTCTAGATGAATGGTAGAATGTCTAGATGCACGGTAGAATGTCTAGATGCACGGTAGAATGTCTAGATGGATGGTAGAATGTCTACATGCACCGTAGATTGTCTAGCTGCTCGGTAGAATGTCTAGATGGATGGTAGAATGTCTAGATGCACGGTAGAATGTCTAGATGGATGGTAGAATGTCTAGATGCATGGTAGAATGTCTAGATGGATGGTAGAATGTCTAGATGCACGGTAGAATGTCTAGATGGATGGTAGAATGTCTAGATGCATGGTAGAATGTCTAGATGCATGGTAGAATGTCTAGATGCACGGTAGAATGTCTAGATGCATGGTAGAATGTCTAGAATGTCTAGCCACACCGTAGAATGTCTAGATGCACGGTAGAATGTCTAGATGGATGGTAGAATGTCTAGCCGCACGGTAGAATGTCTAGCCGCACGGTAGAATGTCTAGATGCACGGTAGAATGTCTAGATGCACGGTAGAATGTCTAGATGCACGGTAGAATGTCTAGATGCACGGTAGAATGTCTAGATGAACGGAGAATGTCTGGATGCACGGTAGAATGTCTAGATGAACGGTAGAATGTCTAGAATGTCTAGCCGCACGGTAGAATGTCTAGAATGTCTAGCCACACGGTAGAATGTCTAGCCGCACGGTAGAATGTCTAGATGCACGGTAGAATGTCTAGATGAACGGTAGAATGTCTAGCCGCACGGTAGAATTTCTAGATGGCCGGTAGAATGTCTAGATGCACGGTAGAATGTCTAGATGCACGGTAGAATGTCTAGATGATCGGTAGAATGTCTACATGCACGGTAGAATGTCTAGATGAACGGTAGAATGTCTAGAATGTCTAGCCGCATGGTAGAATGTCTAGCCGCACGGTAGAATGTCTAGATGCACGGTAGAATGTCTAGATGCACGGTAGAATGTCTAGCCGCACGGTAGAATGTCTAGATGCACGGTAGAATGTCTAGATGCACGGTAGAATGTCTAGATGAACGATAGAATGTCTAGATGCACGGTAGAATGTCTAGATGCACGGTAGAATGTCTAGATGAATGGTAGAATGTCTAGATGCACGGTAGAATGTCTAGATGCACGGTAGAATGTATAGATGAACGGTAGAATGTCTAGATGCACGGTAGAATGTCTAGATGAACGGTAGAATGTCTAGAATGTCTAGCCGCACGGTAGAATGTCTAGCCGCACGGTAGAATGTCTAGATGCACGGTAGAATGTCTAGCCGCACGGTAGAATGTCTAGATACACGGTAGAATGCCTAGAATGTCTAGATGCACATTAGAATGTCTAGATGAACGGTAGAATGTCTAGATGGATGGTAGAATGTTTAGATGCACGGTAGAATGTCTAGATGGATGGTAGAATGTCTAGATGAACGGTAGAATGTCTAGCTGCACAGTAGAATGTCTAGATGGATGGTATAATGTCTAGATGCACGGTAGAATGTCTGGAATGTCTAGATGCACGGTAGAATGTCTAGAATGTCTAGCCGCACGTTAGAATGTCTAGCCGCATGGTAGAATGTCTAGATGCACGGTAGAATGTCTAGATGCACGGTAGAATGTCTAGATGCACGGTAGAATGTCTAGATGCACGGTAGAATGTCTAGATGCACGGTAGAATGTCTAGATGCACGGTAGAATGTCTAGATGAACAGTAGAATGTCTAGATGCACGGTAGAATGTCTAGATGCACGGTAGAATGTCTAGAATGTCTAGCCGCACGGTAGAATGTCTAGCCGCATGGTAGAATGTCTAGCCGCACGGTAGAATGTCTAAATGCACGGTAGAATGTCTAGATGAACGGTAGAATGTCTAGCCGCACGGTAGAATGTCTAGCTGCACGGTAGAATATCTAGATGAACGGTAGAATGTCTAGATGAACGGTAGAATGTCTAGATGGACGGTAGAATGTCTAGATGCACAGTAGAATGTCTAGATGCACGGTAGAATGTCTAGATGCACGGTAGAATGTCTAGATGAACGGTAGAATGTCTAGATGCACGGTAGAATGTCTAGATGAACGGTAGAATGTCTAGAATGTCTAGCCGCACGTTAGAATGTCTAGCCGCACGGTAGAATGTCTAGCCGCACGGTAGAATGTCTAGCCGCACGGTAGAATGTCTAGATGCACAGTAGAATGTCTAGATGCATGGTAGAATGTCTAGATGGATGGTAGAATGTTTAGATGCACGGTAGAATGTCTAGATGGATGGTAGAATGTCTAGATGAACGGTAGAATGTCTAGCTGCACAGTAGAATGTCTAGATGAATGGTAGAATGTCTAGATGGATGGTAGAATGTCTAGATGAACGGTAGAATGTCTAGATGGATGGTATAATGTCTAGAATGTCTAGCCGCACGTTAGAATGTCTAGCCGCATGGTAGAATGTCTAGATGCACGGTAGAATGTCTAGATGCACGGTAGAATGTCTAGATGAACGGTAGAATGTCTAGAATGTCTAGCCGCACGTTAGAATGTCTAGCCGCACGGTAGAATGTCTAGCCGCACGGTAGAATGTCTAGCCGCACGGTAGAATGTCTAGATGCACAGTAGAATGTCTAGCCGCATGGTAGAATGTCTAGATGCACGGTAGAATGTCTAGATGCACGGTAGAATGTCTAGATGCACGGTAGAATGTCTAGATGAACGGTAGAATGTCTAGATGCACGGTAGAATGTCTAGATGCACGGTAGAATGTCTAGATGAACGGTAGAATGTCTAGCCGCACGGTAGAATGTCTAGCTGCACGGTAGAATGTCTAGATGAACGGTAGAATGTCTAGATGAACGGTAGAATGTCTAGATGGACGGTAGAATGTCTAGATGCACAGTAGAATGTCTAGATGAACGGTAGAATGTCTAGATGAACGGTAGAATGTCTAGATGCTTCGGTAGAATGTCTAGATGCACGGTAGAATGTCTAGATGAACGGTAGAATGTCTAGATGCACGGTAGAATGTCTAGATGCACGGTAGAATGTCTAGATGCACGGTAGAATGTCTAGATGCACGGTAGAATGTCTAGATGAACGGTAGAATGTCTAGATGCACGGTAGAATGTCTAGATGCACGGTAGAATGTCTAGAATGTCTAGCCGCACGGTAGAATGTCTAGCCGCATGGTAGAATGTCTAGCCGCACGGTAGAATGTCTAAATGCACGGTAGAATGTCTAGATGAACGGTAGAATGTCTAGCCGCACGGTAGAATGTCTAGATGAACGGTAGAATGTCTAGATGAACGGTAGAATGTCTAGATGAACGGTAGAATGTCTAGATGCACGGTAGAATGTCTAGATGCACGGTAGAATGTCTAGATGAACGGTAGAATGTCTAGATGAACGGTAGAATGTCTAGATGGATGGTAGAATGTCTAGATGCACGGTAGAATGTCTAGATGCACGGTAGAATGTCTAGATGGATGGTAGAATGTCTAAATGCATGATAGAATGTCTAGATGGATGGTAGAATGTTTAGATGCACGGTAGAATGTCTAGATGGATGGTAGAATGTCTAGCTGCACAGTAGAATGTCTAGATGTATGGTAGAATGTCTAGATGGATGGTAGAATGTCTAGATGAACGGTAGAATGTCTAGATGGATGGTAGAATGTCTAGATGCACGGTAGAATGTCTGGAATGTCTAGATGCACGGTATAATGTCTAGAATGTCTAGCCGCATGTTAGAATGTCTAGCCGCATGGTAGAATGTCTAGATGCACGGTAGAATGTCTAGATGCACGGTAGAATGTCTAGATGCACGGTAGAATGTCTAGATGAACGGTAGAATGTCTAGATGCACGGTAGAATGTCTAGATGAACGGTAGAATGTCTAGAATGTCTAGGCGCACGTTAGAATGTCTAGCCGCACGGTAGAATGTCTAGCCGCACGGTAGAATGTCTAGATGCACAGTAGAATGTCTAGATGCACGGTAGAATGTCTAGATGAACGGTAGAATGTCTAGCCGCACGGTAGAATGTCTAGATGCACGGTAGAATGTCTAGCCGCACGGTAGAATGTCTAGATGCACGGTAGAATGTCTAGATGCACGGTAGAATGTCTAGAATGTCTAGATGCACGGTAGAATGTCTAGATGAACGGTAGAATGTCTAGATGAACGGTAGAATGTCTAGATGCACGGTAGAATGTCTAGATGCACGGTAGAATGTCTAGATGCTTGGTAGAATGTCTAGATGCACAGTAGAATGTATAGATGCACGGTAGAATGTCTAGATGCACGGTAGAATGTCTAGATGCACGGTAGAATGTCTAGCCGCACGGTAGAATGTCTAGCCGCACGGTAGAATGTCTAGATGCACGGTAGAATGTCTAGCCGCACGGTAGAATGTCTAGCCGCACGGTAGAATGTCTAGCCGCACGGTAGAATGTCTAGATACACGGTAGAATGCCTAGAATGTCTAGATGGACGGTAGAATGTCTAGATGCACATTAGAATGTCTAGATGAACGGTAGAATGTCTAGATGGATGGTAGAATGTCTAGATGAACGGTAGAATGTCTAGATGGATGGTAGAATGTCTAGATGCACGGTAGAATGTCTAGATGCACGGTAGAATGTCTAGATGGATGGTAGAATGTCTAAATGCATGATAGAATGTCTAGATGGATGGTAGAATGTTTAGATGCACGGTAGAATGTCTAGATGGATGGTAGAATGTCTAGCTGCACAGTAGAATGTCTAGATGAATGGTAGAATGTCTAGATGGATGGTAGAATGTCTAGATGAACGGTAGAATGTCTAGATGGATGGTAGAATGTCTAGATGCACGGTAGAATGTCTGGAATGTCTAGATGCACGGTATAATGTCTAGAATGTCTAGCCGCATGTTAGAATGTCTAGCCGCATGGTAGAATGTCTAGATGCACGGTAGAATGTCTAGATGCACGGTAGAATGTCTAGATGCACGGTAGAATGTCTAGATGAACGGTAGAATGTCTAGATGCACGGTAGAATGTCTAGATGCACGGTAGAATGTCTAGATGCACGGTAGAATGTCTAGATGAACGGTAGAATGTCTAGATGCACGGTAGAATGTCTAGATGCACGGTAGAATGTCTAGAATGTCTAGACGCACGGTAGAATGTCTAGCCGCATGGTAGAATGTCTAGCCGCACGGTAGAATGTCTAAATGCACGGTAGAATGTCTAGATGAACGGTAGAATGTCTAGCCGCACGGTAGAATGTCTAGCTGCACGGTAGAATGTCTAGATGAACGGTAGAATGTCTAGATGAACGGTAGAATGTCTAGATGCACGGTAGAATGTCTAGATGCACGGTAGAATGTCTAGATGAACGGTAGAATGTCTAGATGAACGGTAGAATGTCTAGATGCACGGTAGAATGTCTAGATGCACGGTAGAATGTCTAGATGCACGGTAGAATGTCTAGATGAACAGTAGAATGTCTAGATGCACGGTAGAATGTCTAGCCGCACGGTAGAATGTCTAGATGCACAGTAGAATGTCTAGATGCATGGTAGAATGTCTAGATGGATGGTAGAATGTTTAGATGCACGGTAGAATGTCTAGATGGATGGTAGAATGTCTAGATGAACGGTAGAATGTCTAGCTGCACAGTAGAATGTCTAGATGAATGGTAGAATGTCTAGATGGATGGTAGAATGTCTAGATGAACGGTAGAATGTCTAGATGGATGGTATAATGTCTAGATGCACGGTAGAATGTCTAGAATGTCTAGCCGCACGTTAGAATGTCTAGCCGCATGGTAGAATGTCTAGATGCACGGTAGAATGTCTAGATGCACGGTAGAATGTCTAGATGCACGGTAGAATGTCTAGATGCACGGTAGAATGTCTAGATGAACGGTAGAATGTCTAGATGCACGGTAGAATGTCTAGATGCACGGTAGAATGTCTAGATGAACGGTAGAATGTCTAGATGCACGGTAGAATGTCTAGATGCACGGTAGAATGTCTAGAATGTCTAGCCGCACAGTAGAATGTCTAGCCGCATGGTAGAATGTCTAGCCGCACGGTAGAATGTCTAAATGCACGGTAGAATGTCTAGATGAACGGTAGAATGTCTAGCCGCACGGTAGAATGTCTAGCTGCACGGTAGAATGTCTAGCTGCACGGTAGAATGTCTAGATGAACGGTAGAATGTCTAGATGAACGGTAGAATGTCTAGATGGACGGTAGAATGTCTAGATGCACAGTAGAATGTCTAGATGAACGGTAGAATGTCTAGATGAACGGTAGAATGTCTAGATGAACGGTAGAATGTCTAGATGCTTCGGTAGAATGTCTAGATGCACGGTAGAATGTCTAGATGCACGGTAGAATGTCTAGATGAACGGTAGAATGTCTAGATGAACGGTAGAATGTCTAGATGGACGGTAGAATGTCTAGATGCACAGTAGAATGTCTAGATGAACGGTAGAATGTCTAGATGAACAGTAGAATGTCTAGATGCACGGTAGAATGTCTAGATGCACGGTAGAATGTCTAGCCGCACGTTAGAATGTCTAGCCGCACGGTAGAATGTCTAGCCGCACGGTAGAATGTCTAGATGCACAGTAGAATGTCTAGATGCATGGTAGAATGTCTAGATGGATGGTAGAATGTTTAGATGCACGGTAGAATGTCTAGATGGATGGTAGAATGTCTAGATGAACGGTAGAATGTCTAGCTGCACAGTAGAATGTCTAGATGAATGGTAGAATGTCTAGATGGATGGTAGAATGTCTAGATGAACGGTAGAATGTCTAGATGGATGGTATAATGTCTAGATGCACGGTAGAATGTCTGGAATGTCTAGATGCACGGTATAATGTCTAGAATGTCTAGCCGCACGTTAGAATGTCTAGCCGCATGGTAGAATGTCTAGATGCACGGTAGAATGTCTAGATGCACGGTAGAATGTCTAGATGCACGGTAGAATGTCTAGATGAATGGTAGAATGTCTAGATGCACGGTAGAATGTCTAGATGCACGGTAGAATGTCTAGAATGTCTAGCCACACGGTAGAATGTCTAGCCTGCATGGTAGAATGTCTAGCCGCACGGTAGAATGTCTAAATGCACGGTAGAATGTCTAGATGAACGGTAGAATGTCTAGCCGCACGGTAGAATGTCTAGCTGCACGGTAGAATGTCTAGATGAACGGTAGAATGTCTAGATGAATGGTAGAATGTCTAGATGGACGGTAGAATGTCTAGATGCACAGTAGAATGTCTAGATGAACGGTAGAATGTCTAGATGAACGGTAGAATGTCTAGATGAACGGTAGAATGTCTAGATGCTTCGGTAGAATGTCTAGATGCACGGTAGAATGTCTAGATGCACGGTAGAATGTCTAGATGCACGGTAGAATGTCTAGATGAACGGTAGAATGTCTAGAATGTCTAGCCGCACGTTAGAATGTCTAGCCGCACGGTAGAATGTCTAGCCGCACGGTAGAATGTCTAGATGCACAGTAGAATGTCTAGATGCACGGTAGAATGTCTAGATGAACGGTAGAATGTCTAGCCGCACGGTAGAATGTCTAGATGCACGGTAGAATGTCTAGCCGCACGGTAGAATGTCTAGATGCACGGTAGAATGTCTAGATGGAAGGTAGAATGTCTAGATGAACGGTAGAATCCCTAGATGAACGGTAGAATGTCTAGCTGCACGGTAGAATGTCTAGATGAACGGTAGAATGTCTAGATGCACGGTAGAATGTCTAGATGCACGGTAGAATGTCTAGATGAACGGTAGAATGTCTAGATGAACGGTAGAATGTCTAGATGAACGGTAGAATGTCTAGATGCACAGTAGAATGTCTAGATGAACGGTAGAATGTCTAGATGCACGGTAGAATGTCTAGAATGTCTAGATGCACGGTATAATGTCTAGAATGTCTAGCCGCACGTTAGAATGTCTAGCCGCACGGTAGAATGTCTAGATGCACGGTAGAATGTCTAGATGCACGGTAGAATGTCTAGATGCACGGTAGAATGTCTAGATGAACGGTAGAATGTCTAGAATGTCTAGCCGCACGTTAGAATGTCTAGCCGCACGGTAGAATGTCTAGCCGCACGGTAGAATGTCTAGATGCACAGTAGAATGTCTAGATGCACGGTAGAATGTCTAGATGAACGGTAGAATGTCTAGCCGCACGGTAGAATGTCTAGATGCACGGTATAATGTCTAGAATGTCTAGCCGCACGTTAGAATGTCTAGCCGCACGGTAGAATGTCTAGATGCACGGTAGAATGTCTAGATGCACGGTAGAATGTCTAGATGAACGGTAGAATGTCTAGATGCACGGTAGAATGTCTAGATGCATGGTAGAATGTCTAGATGGATGGTAGAATGTCTAGATGGACGGTAGAATGTCTAGATGGATGGTAGAATGTCTAGATGCACGGTAGAATGTCTAGATGAACGGTAGAATGTCTAGCCGCACGGTAGAATGTCTAGATGCACGGTAGAATGTCTAGCCGCATGGTAGAATGTCTAGATGCACGGTAGAATGTCTAGAATGTCTAGATGGAAGGTAGAATGTCTAGATGAACGGTAGAAAGCCTAGATGAACGGTAGAATGTCTAGCTGCACGGTAGAATGTCTAGATGAACGGTAGAATGTCTAGATGCACGGTAGAATGTCTAGATGCACGGTAGAATGTCTAGATGAACGGTAGAATGTCTAGATGAACGGTAGAATGTCTAGATGCACAGTAGAATGTCTAGATGAACGGTAGAATGTCTAGATGCACGGTAGAATGTCTAGATGCACGGTATAATGTCTAGCCGCACGTTAGAATGTCTAGATGGATGGTAGAATGTCTAGATGCACGGTAGAATGTCTAGAATGTCTAGATGCACGGTATAATGTCTAGAATGTCTAGCCACACGTTAGAATGTCTAGCCGCACGGTAGAATGTCTAGATGCACGGTAGAATGTCTAGATGCACGGTAGAATGTCTAGATGAACGGTAGAAAGCCTAGATGAACGGTAGAATGTCTAGCTGCACGGTAGAATGTCTAGATGAACGGTAGAATGTCTAGATGCACGGTAGAATGTCTAGATGCACGGTAGAATGTCTAGATGAACGGTAGAATGTCTAGATGAACGGTAGAATGTCTAGATGCACAGTAGAATGTCTAGATGAACGGTAGAATGTCTAGATGCACGGTAGAATGTCTAGAATGTCTAGATGCACGGTATAATGTCTAGCCGCACGTTAGAATGTCTAGATGGATGGTAGAATGTCTAGATGCACGGTAGAATGTCTAGAATGTCTAGATGCACGGTATAATGTCTAGAATGTCTAGCCACACGTTAGAATGTCTAGCCGCACGGTAGAATGTCTAGATGCACGGTAGAATGTCTAGATGCACGGTAGAATGTCTAGATGAACGGTAGAATGTCTAGATGCACGGTAGAATGTCTAGATGCACGGTAGAATGTCTAGATGCACGGTAGAATGTCTAGATGAACGGTAGAATGTCTAGATGCACGGTAGAATGTCTAGATGCACGGTAGAATGTCTAGAATGTCTAGCCGCATGGTAGAATGTCTAGCCGCACGGTAGAATGTCTAGCCGCACGGTAGAATGTCTAGATGCACGGTAGAATGTCTAGATGAACGGTAGAATGTCTAGCCGCACGGTAGAATGTCTAGCTGCACGGTAGAATGTCTAGATGAACGGTAGAATGTCTAGATGCACGGTAGAATGTCTAGATGAACGGTAGAATGTCTAGATGGACGGTAGAATGTCTAGATGCACAGTAGAATGTCTAGATGAACGGTAGAATGTCTAGATGAACGGTAGAATGTCTAGATGCACGGTAGAATGTCTAGATGCATGGTAGAATGTCTAGATGCACGGTAGAATGTCTAGATGAACGGTAGAATGTCTAGATGCACGGTAGAATGTCTAGATGAACGGTAGAATGTCTAGAATGTCTAGATGGACGGTAGAATGTCTAGATGAACGGTAGAATGTCTAGATGAACGGTAGAATGTCTAGATGAACGGTAGAATGTCTAGATGAACGTTAGAATGTCTAGAATGTCTAGCCGCACGGTAGAATGTCTAGCCGCACGGTAGAATGTCTAGATGCACGGTAGAATGTCTAGATGCACGGTAGAATGTCTAGATGAACGGTAGAATGTCTAGCCGCACGGTAGAATGTCTAGATGCACGGTAGAATGTCTAGCCGCACGGTAGAATGTCTAGATGCACGGTAGAATGTCTAGCCGCACATAAAACATGTAAAGTATCAGAGGAAAAGTCCATCAGCAGCCCATGAAAATTAACATATATTTACCATATCAGAAACATTACATTAACATCTCATTAACATAACATGTGATCATGAAAAACTCCAGAACATTAAAATGCTTAATTCTAACTTAATATCATTGTGAAATGAAAGCTGTATGACCAGAGAATAAGAGGAATGGTGGAACTGGTCTTGCAGAACACACAGAGAGTGGAGAGGCACTGGATACACAATCTGATTAGTTTCAAAATACACATTCAGAGAAAGACCTCTACACAAATTACATTTAGATGGCATTAAAATTACATTATTACACTTAGTCATTAAAGTGCTCTAAGGAGAAGGAAGGGAGTAAGGAACGGAGGGAGGATATAGAATTGGAACTGGGCCCATTGAGATGTGGGAAAGGGAACCCTAGTCAGTTGTACAGCTGAATGCATTTAACCCATTTGAATCAGAGGTGCGGGGGGGGGTGGCTGCCTTAATCAACGTCCACAACATCGGCACCCGGGGAGCAGTTGTTGTTGGGGGTAAACTGCCTTGCTCAAGGGAAAGGGTTCCTATGAGTAAATATACCATTATAGTGTTTGAATCGAGACAGATAACATGAGTCTACAGGTGCTAGCTGTGCTGGTAGACTTCCACTCATTCTGCTAATGCTAGTTAGCATTGACTCGTGAAACGACTTTTAACTTCCTCCAAACTACACACAGAGAAATAAATTGTATCAATGAGAAAAAACATCTTAATTGCTAGAATCTGGCACTATTCTTTACTCGGGGCTGTTCAGTTCTGGAGGCCCGAAACACTTCTGTTTCTGCAAGTTAATTACACTCACCCCTGCTTTTACTAGCAGTCTTCCTCTATCTAGTAGTGAATCTAAACTAGAGGAGGACGAGGAGGAAAGGAGGAAGAGGGAGGGGCAAGACATGATGGATTAGCAGGCAGTGATGTCATATAAATATATTATTAGGAAAACATTCATATCCTTGACCAGAAATATATGTCATATATATAGATACATACTGGGACCACACCAGGATTATATACACACACACCAACATACAGCTAGCAGAGCTGGGACCACACCAGGATTATATACACACACACCAACATACAGCTAGCAGAGCTGGGACCACACCAGGATTATATACACACACACCAACATACAGCTAGCAGAGCTGGGACCACACCAGGATTATATACACACACACCAACATACAGCTAGCAGAGCTGGGACCACACCAGGATTATATACACACACACCAACATACAGCTAGCAGAGCTGGGACCACACCAGGATTATATACACACACACCAACATACAGCTAGCAGAGCTGGGACCACACCAGGATTACTTCATAGTATCAAGGAAACACCAAGAGGATGTAACTTCTTTAGGAAAACAGCCCTAATATTGGAAACATCATTATGTTTTCATTCATGTTTTTCCAAGCTATAAAACACTAGATTTTACATCCAGCAGGTTAAACATCATTATGTTTTCATTCATGTTTTTCCAGGCTATAAAACACTAGATTTTACATCCAGCAGGTTATTAAACATCATTATGTTTTCATTAATGTTTTTCCAGGCTATAAAATACTAGATTTTACATCCAGCAGGTTATTAAAGGACAAAAGAGTTGTCTGTTTCAGATATTCATTTTTCCATGGAAAAAAAATCTGTCAATACTGGTATGGTCACAGCCTTAAACCTATGTGACAGTGTTGGTCTCCACAGGTCCAGGGTCAGAGGTCAGGTGACAGTGTATAGTTCCTCCTTGGTGCTGTGACAGAGTGTGTAACCACAGACTCCAGGGCTCCAGGTGTTCATGGAGTCTGTCTCTCTGGGAGGCAGAAGGAACACCACACTAGAGGCAACCAGGACGTGCCATAGAGAGTGTGTGTACAGGTAGTTGTCCTCCGTCTCAGCAAACACGTACACACACACACCGACCAGCGCTGAGGCCAGGCCTGGGAGGAGAAACAGTACCCAACGCCGCCAAGAGGGGGGGTAGCACTGTTTCCTCTTCAGCCCTCGATACACCTGGAAACACACACATTATACAGTTACACACAACCTTAACCCTGGCAGGAGGCTAAAACACTGTCTCCTCTTCAGCCCTCGATACACCTGGAAACACACACATTATACAGTTACACACAACCTTAACCCTGGCAGGAGGCTAAAACACTGTCTCCTCTTCAGCCCTCGATACACCTGGAAACACACACATTATACAGTTACACACAACCTTAACCCTGGCAGGAGGCTAAAACACTGTCTCCTCTTCAGCCCTCGATACACCTGGAAACACACACATTATACAGTTACACACAACCTTAACCCTGGCAGGAGGCTAAAACACTGTCTCCTCTTCAGCCCTCGATACACCTGACCCCTCCTGTCTCAGCCTCCAGTATTTATGCTGCAGTAGTTTATGTGTCGGGGGGCTGGGGTCAGTTTGTTATATCTGGAGTACTTCTCCTGTCCTATTCGGTGTCCTGTGTGAATCTAAGTGTGCGTTCTCTAATTCTCTCCTTCTCTCTTTCTTTCTCTCTCTCGGAGGACCTGAGCCCTAGGACCATGCCCCAGGACTACCTGACATGATGACTCCTTGCTGTCCCCAGTCCACCTGGCCATGCTGCTGTTCCAGTTTCAACTGACCTGAGCCCTAGGACCATGCCCCAGGACTACCTGACATGATGACTCCTTGCTGTCCCCAGTCCACCTGGCCATGCTGCTGCTCCAGTTTCAACTTCTACCTGACTGTGCTGCTGCTCTAGTTTCAACTGTTCTGCCTTATTATTATTCGACCATGCTGGTCATTTATGAACATTTGAACATCTTGGCCATGTTCTGTTATAATCTCCACCCGGCACAGCCAGAAGAGGACTGGCCACCCCACATAGCCTGGTTCCTCTCTAGGTTTCTTCCTAGGTCTTGGCCTTTCTAGGGAGTTTTTCCTAGCCACCGTGCTTCTACACCTGCATTGCTTGCTGTTTGGGGTTTTAGGCTGGGTTTCTGTACAGCACTTTGAGATATCAGCTGATGTACGAAGGGCTATATAAATAAATTTGATTTGATTTGATTTAGTGAAGACATCAAAACTATGAAATAACACATATGGAATCATGTAGTAACCAGAAAAGTGTTAAACAAATCAAAATATATTTGAGATTCTTCAAAGTAGCCACCCTTGGCTTTGATGACAGCTTTGCACACTCTTGGCATTCTTTCAACCAGCTTCAGGAATGCTTTTCAAACAGTATTGAAGGAGGTCCCACATATGCTGAGCACTTGTTGGCTGCTTTTCCTTCACTCTGTGGTCCAACTCATCCCAAATCAACTCATTTGGGTTGGGGTTGGGTGATTGTGGAAGCCAGGTCATCTGATGCAGCACTCCATCACTCTCCTTCTTGGTCAAATAGCCATTACACAGCCTGGAGGTGTGTTTTGGGTCATTGTCCTGTTGATAAACAAATGATGGTCCCGCTAAGCTCAAACCAGATGGGATGGCGTATCGCTGCAGAATGCTGTGGTAGCCACATGCTGGTTAATTGTGACTTGAATTCTAAATAAATAACTGACAGTGTCACTAGCAAAGCACCATCACACCTCCTCCTCCATGCTTCACGGTTTTTCACCTGTGTATTTTCACCGGTCAATTACCACCGGTCTAATGTCTATTGCTCGTGTTTCTTGGCCCAAGCAAGTCTCTTCTTCTTATTGGTGTCCTTTAGTAGTGGTTTCTTTGCAGCAAATCGACCGTGAGGCCTGATTCACGCAGTCTCATTTGAACAGTTGATGTTGAGATGTGTCTGTTACTTGAACTCTGTGAAGCATTTATTTGTGCTGCAATTTCTGAGGCTGGTAACTCTAATGAACTTATCCTCTGCAGCAGAGGTAACTCTGGGTCTTCCTTTCCTGTGGCGGTCCTCATGAGAGACAGTTTCATCATAGTGCTTGATGGTTTTGGCCACTGAACTTGAAGAAACTTTCAAAGTTCATGACATTTTCCGGATTGACTGAACTTCATGTCCTAAAGTATTGATGTCATTTCTCTTTGTTGTTGTTTGAGCCAAAGACTTGGTCTTTTACCAGCTGCACCCCTAACAACACAACTGATTGGATGAAACGCATTAAGGAAAGAAATTCCACAAACTAACAAGACACCTGCTAATTGAAATGCATTCCAGGTGACTACCTCATGAAGCTGGTTGACAGAATGCCAAGAGTATGCAAAGCTGTCAAAGGCAAAGGGTGGCTACTTTGAAGAATCTCAAATATATTTTAATTTGTTTAACACTTTTTTGGTTACTCCATGAATCCATATTTCTACATGGTAGAAAATAGTACAAATAAAGAAAAACCCTGGAATGAGTAGGTGTGTCCAAACTGTTGACTGCTACTGAATGTATGGATGTGTTGTTACCCAGGAGGTCACCATGGATACATGGATGTGTTGTTACCCAGGAGGTCACCATGGATACATGGATGTATAGTTACCCAGGAGGTCACCATGGATGTATAGTTACCCAGGAGGTCACCATGGATACATGGATATATAGTTACCCAGGAGGTCACCATGGATGTATAGTTACCCAGGAGGTCACCATGGATACATGGATATATAGTTACCCAGGAGGTCACCATGGATGTATAGTTACCCAGGAGGTCACCATGGATACATGGATATATAGTTATCCAGGAGGTCAACATGGATACATGGATATATAGTTACCCAGGAGGTCACCATGGCCAGTACAGCACAGAGGATGGGTCCCAGCATGTTCCACAGTCCTCTCCGGTCCAGCTGCATGGACATCGCTATCAGCAGAGTACCGAGCATGAACAACATCTACACACACAACAAGCGTTAGCATCACATATCAAGTCTGAGTGTGTTTGTAGTAGGTCTGTGTGTGTGTGTGTGTTTGTAGTAGGTCTGTGAGTGTGTGTGTGTGTGTGTGTGTGTGTGTGTAGTAGGTGTGTGTGTGTGTTTGTAGTAGGTCTGTCAGTGTGTGTGTGTAGTAGGTCTGTGAGTGTGTGTGTGTGTTTGTAGTAGGTCTGTGTGTGTGTGTGTTTGTAGTAGGTCTGTGTGTGTGTGTGTGTGTGTGTGTGTGTGTGTGTGTGTGTGTGTGTGTGTGTGTGTGTGTGTGTGTGTGTGTGTGTGTGTGTGTGTGTGTTTGTAGTAGGTCTGTGAGTGTGTGTGTGTGTGTTTGTAGTAGGTCTGTGTGTGTGTTTGTAGTAGGTCTGTGAGGGTGTGTGTGTGTAGTAGGTGTGTGTGTGTTTGTAGTAGTTATGTGAGTGTGTGTGTGTGTGTTTGTAGTAGGTCTGTGAGTGTGTGTGTGTTTGTAGTAGGTCTGTGTGTGTGTGTGTGTGTGTGTGTAGTAGGTCTGTGAGTGTGTGTGTTTGTAGTAGGTCTGTGAGTGTGTCTGTGAGTGTGTGTGTTTGTAGTAGGTCTGTGAGTGTGTGTGCGTAGTAGGTCTGTGAGTGTGTGTGTGTGTTTGTAGTAGTTATGTGAGTGTGTGTGTTTGTAGTGGTTATGTGAGTGTGTGTGTGTGTGTGTTTGTAGTAGGTCTGTGAGTGTGTGTGTTTGTAGTAGGTCTGTGTGTGTGTGTGTTTGTAGTAGGTCTGTGTGTGTGTGTGTGTGTGTGTGTAGTAAGTCTGTGAGTGTGTGTTTGTATTAGGTCTGTCAGTGTGTGTGTGTAGTAGGTCTGTGAGTGTGTGTGTGTGTGTGTGTGTTTGTAGTAGGTCTGTGAGTGTGTGTGTGTGTAGTAGGTCTATGAGTGTGTGTGTGTGTGTGTGTGTGTGTGTGTAGTAGGTCTGTGAGTGTGTGTGTGTAGTAGGTCTGTGACACTGTGTGTGTTTGTAGTAGGTCTATGAGTGTGTGTGTTTGTAGTAGGTCTGTGAGTGTGTGTGTTTGTAGTAGGTCTGTGAGTGTGTGTGTGTAGTAGGTCTGTGAGTGTGTGTGTAGTAGGTCTGTGAGTGTGTGTGTGTAGTAGGTCTGTGAGTGTGTGTTTGTAGTAGGTCTGTCAGTGTGTGTGTGTAGTAGGTCTGTGAGTGTGTGTTTGTAGTAGGTCTATGAGTGTGTGTGTGTGTGTAGTAGGTCTATGAGTGTGTGTGTGTGTGTGTGTAGTAGGTATGTGAGTGTGTGTGTGTAGTAGGTCTGTGACACTGTGTGTGTAGTAGGTCTATGAGTGTGTGTGTTTGTAGTAGGTCTGTGAGTGTGTCTGTGAGTGTGTGTGTTTGTAGTAGGTCTGTGAGTGTGTGTGTGTAGTAAGTCTGTGAGTGTGTGTGTTTGTAGTAGGTCTGTGAGTGTGTGTGTGTTTGTAGTAGGTCTGTGAGTGTGTGTTTGTAGTAGGTCTGTGACACGGTGTGTGTAGTAGGTCTATGAGTGTGTGTGTTTGTAGTAGGTCTGTGAGTGTGTGTGTGTTTGTAGTAGGTCTGTGAGTGTGTGTTTGTAGTAGGTCTGTGACACTGTGTGTGTAGTAGGTCTATGAGTGTGTGTATGTAGTAGGTCTGTGAGTGTGTGATTGTAGTAGGTGTGTGTGTGTGTGTGTGTGTGTGTGTGTGTGTGTGTGTGTGTGTGTGTGTGTGTGTGTGTGTGTGTGTGAAGTAGGTCTGTGAGTGTGTGTGTTTGTAGTAGGTCTGTGAGTGTGAGTGTGTGTGTGTGTGTGTGTGTGTGTGTGTGTGTGTGTGTGTGTGTGTGTGTGTGTGTGTGTGTAGTTGGTCTGTGTGTGTGTGTGTGTAGTTGGTCTGTGTGTGTGTAGTTTGTCTGTGTGTGTGTGTAGTTGGTCTGTGTGTGTGTGTAGTTGGTCTGTGTGTGTGTGTAGTTGGTCTGTGTGTGTGTGTGTGTGTGTGTGTGTGTGTGTGTGTGTGTGTGTGTGTGTGTGTGTGTGTGTGTGTGTGTGTGTGTGTGTGTGTGTGTGTGTGTGTGTGTGGTCGGTCTGTGAGTGTGTGTGTGTTAACGTACGTGTTTGAATGTGTCTCTGACTCGGGCCATGCAGAGAACAGTGACCCACATAGAACAGACTGAACCCAGGAAGTCACAGTACTGGAGAGTGTCGTAATCCATGATACACATCACTGTTAAACCAGGCTGGTCACATGCATGGTAGAACTAGAGAGAGGAGAGACAGAGGAGAGGAGAGACAGAGGAGAGGAGAGGAGAGGAGAGGAGAGGAGAGGAGAGGAGAGGAGAGGAGAGGAGAGGAGAGGAGAGGAGAGGAGAGGAGAGGAGAGGAGAGGAGAGGAGAGGAGAGGAGAGGAGAGGAGAGGAGAGGAGAGGAGACAGTGGATGAGAGAGAGGGAGATACAAAGAGATACAAAGAGATGGAGATTAGGATTTGGCTAAAAATACTTGAATCAGTTGAACCTTTGCCCTTTATGGTTGTGAGGTCTGGGGTCTGCTCACCAACCAAGAATTCTCACCAACCAAGAATTCACAAAATGGGACAAACACCAAATTGAGACTGAGAAATATCATCAGTGTGTTTCCCAATAAAGCCCTTTGAATTGATACTGAAATGTGAGAGAGCATAAAGACAATATAAAAGAGGACAGGGGACAATAGGTTGGGGTTAGTATGTATATATATAACTCACAGTAGAGAAGAACAGGACAATAGGTTGGGGTTAGTATGTATATATATAACTCACAGTAGAGAAGAACAGGACAATAGGTTGGGGTTAGTGTGTATATATAACTCACAGTAGAGAAGAACAGGACAATAGGTTGGGGTTAGTGTGTATATATATAACTCACAGTAGAGAAGAACAGGACAATAGGTTGGGGTTAGTGTGTATATATAACTCACAGTAGAGAAGAACAGGACAATAGGTTGGGGTTAGTGTGTATATATATAACTCACAGTAGAGAAGAACAGGACAATAGGTTGGGGTTAGTGTGTATATATAACTCACAGTAGAGAAGAACAGGACAATAGGTTGGGGTTAGTGTGTATATATAACTCACAGTAGAGAAGAACAGGACAATAGGTTGGGGTTAGTGTGTATATATATAACTCACAGTAGAGAAGAACAGGACAATAGGTTGGGGTTAGTGTGTATATATAACTCACAGTAGAGAAGAACAGGACAATAGGTTGGGGTTAGTGTGTATATATATAACTCACAGTAGAGAAGAACAGGACAATAGGTTGGGGTTAGTGTGTATATATAACTCACAGTAGAGAAGAACAGGACAATAGGTTGGGGTTAGTGTGTATATATATAACTCACAGTAGAGAAGAACAGGACAATAGGTTGGGGTTAGTGTGTATATATAACTCACAGTAGAGAAGAACAGGACAATAGGTTGGGGTTAGTGTGTATATATAACTCACAGTAGAGAAGAACAGGACAATAGGTTGGGGTTAGTGTGTATATATATAACTCACAGTAGAGAAGAACAGGACAATAGGTTGGGGTTAGTGTGTATATATAACTCACAGTAGAGAAGAACAGGACAATAGGTTGGGGTTAGTGTGTATATATAACTCACAGTAGAGAAGAACATGGTAAAGAGGTAGACAGAGGCCTCAGTGATGTAACAGCGTCGGACAGCGATGACGATGGGCGGGATGAAGAGGAGGTTACTGAGCGTGAGCAGTAGAACTGCTGTCAGCTGACGACCGTACGACTGGGCTGTGATGTCATCAGTACAGCCCCACCCACTCCAACCTGAACACACACAATATATACAGTCAGAGGCCAGTTTATTAGGTACACCACCACACTACATGTACTATATATACTATATACACTAACCCCAACCTATTGTCCTGTTCTTCTCTACTGTGAGTTATATATATACACACTAACCCCAACCTATTGTCCTGTTCTTCTCTACTGTGAGTTATATATATACACACTAACCCCAACCTATTGTCCTGTTCTTCTCTACTGTGAGTTATATATATACACACTAACCCCAACCTATTGTCCTGTTCTTCTCTACTGTGAGTTATATATATACACACTAACCCCAACCTATTGTCCTGTTCTTCTCTACTGTGAGTTATATATATACACACTAACCCCAACCTATTGTCCTGTTCTTCTCTACTGTGAGTTATATATACACACTAACCCCAACCTATTGTCCTGTTCTTCTCTACTGTGAGTTATATACTATATACACTAACCCCAACCTATTGTCCTGTTCTTCTCTACTGTGAGTTATATATACACACTAACCCCAACCTATTGTCCTGTTCTTCTCTACTGTGAGTTATATATATACACTAACCCCAACCTATTGTCCTGTTCTTCTCTACTGTGAGTTATATATATACACACTAACCCCAACCTATTGTCCTGTTCTTCTCTACTGTGAGTTATATATACACACTAACCCCAACCTATTGTCCTGTTCTTCTCTACTGTGAGTTATATATACACACTAACCCCAACCTATTGTCCTGTTCTTCTCTACTGTGAGTTATATATATACACACTAACCCCAACCTATTGTCCTGTTCTTCTCTACTGTGAGTTATATATACACACTAACCCCAACCTATTGTCCTGTTCTTCTCTACTGTGAGTTATATATATACACACTAACCCCAACCTATTGTCCTGTTCTTCTCTACTGTGAGTTATATATATACACACTAACCCCAACCTATTGTCCTGTTCTTCTCTACTGTGAGTTATATATACACACTAACCCCAACCTATTGTCCTGTTCTTCTCTACTGTGAGTTATATATATACACACTAACCCCAACCTATTGTCCTGTTCTTCTCTACTGTGAGTTATATATATACACACTAACCCCAACCTATTGTCCTGTTCTTCTCTACTGTGAGTTATATATACACACTAACCCCAACCTATTGTCCTGTTCTTCTCTACTGTGAGTTATATATATACACACTAACCCCAACCTATTGTCCTGTTCTTCTCTACTGTGAGTTATATATATACACACTAACCCCAACCTATTGTCCTGTTCTTCTCTACTGTGAGTTATATATACACACTAACCCCAACCTATTGTCCTGTTCTTCTCTACTGTGAGTTATATATATACACACTAACCCCAACCTATTGTCCTGTTCTTCTCTACTGTGAGTTATATATATACACACTAACCCCAACCTATTGTCCTGTTCTTCTCTACTGTGAGTTATATATACACACTAACCCCAACCTATTGTCCTGTTCTTCTCTACTGTGAGTTATATATACACACTAACCCCAACCTATTGTCCTGTTCTTCTCTACTGTGAGTTATATATATACACACTAACCCCAACCTATTGTCCTGTTCTTCTCTACTGTGAGTTATATATATACACACTAACCCCAACCTATTGTCCTGTTCTTCTCTACTGTGAGTTATATATATACACACTAACCCCAACCTATTGTCCTGTTCTTCTCTACTGTGAGTTATATATACACACTAACCCCAACCTATTGTCCTGTTCTTCTCTACTGTGAGTTATATATACACACTAACCCCAACCTATTGTCCTGTTCTTCTCTACTGTGAGTTATATATATATATATACACACAGTGGGGCAAAAAAGTATTTAGTCAGCCACCAATTGTGCAAGTTCTCCCACTTAAGTTCTCCCAAAATTGTAATTATTTGCCTACCTCCTCATGCCTTTTGCACACATTGTATATAGACCCCCCCTTCGTTTTCTACTGTGTTATTGACTTGTTAATTGTTTACTCCATGTGTAACTCTTTGTTGTATGCTCACACTGCTATGCTTTATCTTGGCCAGGTCGCAGTTGCAAATGAGAACTTGTTCTCAACTAGCCTACCTGGTTAAATAAAGGTGTTCTCAACTAGCCTACCTGGTGAAATAAAGGTGTTCTCAACTAGCCTACCTGGTTAAATAAAGGTGTTCTCAACTAGCCTACCTGGTTAAATAAAGGTGTTCTCAACTAGCCTACCTGGTGAAATAAAGGTGTTCTCAACTAGCCTACCTGGTTAAATAAAGGTGTTCTCAACTAGCCTACCTGGCTAAATAAAGGTGTTCTCAACTAGCCTACCTGGTTAAATAAAGGTGTTCTCAACTAGCCTACCTGGTTAAATAAAGGTGTTCTCAACTAGCCTACCTGGTTAAATAAAGGTGTTCTCAACTAGCCTACCTGGTTAAATAAAGGTGTTCTCAACTAGCCTACCTGGTGAAATAAAGGTGTTCTCAACTAGCCTACCTGGTTAAATAAAGGTGTTCTCAACTAACCTACCTGGTTAAATAAAGGTGTTCTCAACTAGCCTACCTGGTTAAATAAAGGTGTTCTCAACTAGCCTACCTGGTTAAATAAAGGTGTTCTCAACTAGCCTACCTGGTTAAATAAAGGTGTTCTCAACTAGCCTACCTGGTTAAATAAAGGTGTTCTCAACTAGCCTACCTGGTTAAATAAAGGTGTTCTCAACTAGCCTACCTGGTTAAATAAAGGTGTTCTCAACTAGCCTACCTGGTTAAATAAAGGTGTTCTCAACTAGCCTACCTGGTTAAATAAAGGTGTTCTCAACTAGCCTACCTGGTTAAATAAAGGTGTTCTCAACTAGCCTACCTGGTTAAATAAAGGTGTTCTCAACTAGCCTACCTGGTTAAATAAAGGTGTTCTCAACTAGCCTACCTGGTTAAATAAAGGTGTTCTCAACTAGCCTACCTGGTTAAATAAAGGTGTTCTCAACTAGCCTACCTGGTTAAATAAAGGTGTTCTCAACTAGCCTACCTGGTTAAATAAAGGTGTTCTCAACTAGCCTACCTGGTTAAATAAAGGTGTTCTCAACTAGCCTACCTGGTTAAATAAAGGTGTTCTCAACTAGCCTACCTGGTTAAATAAAGGTGTTCTCAACTAGCCTACCTGGTTAAATAAAGGTGTTCTCAACTAGCCTACCTGGTTAAATAAAGGTGTTCTCAACTAGCCTACCTGGTTAAATAAAGGTGTTCTCAACTAGCCTACCTGGTTAAATAAAGGTGTTCTCAACTAGCCTACCTGGTTAAATAAAGGTGTTCTCAACTAGCCTACCTGGTTAAATAAAGGTGTTCTCAACTAGCCTACCTGGTTAAATAAAGGTGTTCTCAACTAGCCTACCTGGTTAAATAAAGGTGTTCTCAACTAGCCTACCTGGTTAAATAAAGGTGTTCTCAACTAGCCTACCTGGTTAAATAAAGGTGTTCTCAACTAGCCTACCTGGTTAAATAAAGGTGTTCTCAACTAGCCTACCTGGTTAAATAAAGGTGTTCTCAACTAGCCTACCTGGTTAAATAAAGGTGTTCTCAACTAGCCTACCTGGTTAAATAAAGGTGTTCTCAACTAGCCTACCTGGTTAAATAAAGGTGTTCTCCACTAGCCTACCTGGTTAAATAAAGGTGTTCTCCACTAGCCTACCTGGTTAAATAAAGGTGTTCTCAACTAGCCTACCTGGTTAAATAAAGGTGTTCTCAACTAGCCTACCTGGTTAAATAAAGGTGTTCTCAACTAGCCTACCTGGTTAAATAAAGGTGTTCTCAACTAGCCTACCTGGTTAAATAAAGGTGTTCTCAACTAGCCTACCTGGTTAAATAAAGGTGTTCTCAACTAGCCTACCTGGTTAAATAAAGGTGTTCTCAACTAGCCTACCTGGTTAAATAAAGGTGTTCTCAACTAGCCTACCTGGTTAAATAAAGGTGTTCTCAACTAGCCTACCTGGTTAAATAAAGGTGTTCTCAACTAGCCTACCTGGTTAAATAAAGGTGTTCTCAACTAGCCTACCTGGTTAAATAAAGGTGTTCTCAACTAGCCTACCTGGTTAAATAAAGGTGTTCTCAACTAGCCTACCTGGTTAAATAAAGGTGTTCTCAACTAGCCTACCTGGTTAAATAAAGGTGTTCTCAACCAGCCTACCTGGTTAAATAAAGGTGTTCTCAACTAGCCTACCTGGTTAAATAAAGGTGTTCTCAACTGGCCTACCTGGTTAAATAAAGGTGTTCTCAACTAGCCTACCTGGTTAAATAAAGGTGTTCTCCACTAGCCTACCTGGTTAAATAAAGGTGTTCTCCACTAGCCTACCTGGTTAAATAAAGGTGTTCTCAACTAGCCTACCTGGTTAAATAAAGGTGTTCTCAACTAGCCTACCTGGTTAAATAAAGGTGTTCTCAACTAGCCTACCTGGTTAAATAAAGGTGTTCTCAACTAGCCTACCTGGTTAAATAAAGGTGTTCTCAACTAGCCTACCTGGTTAAATAAAGGTGTTCTCAACTAGCCTACCTGGTTAAATAAAGGTGTTCTCAACTAGCCTACCTGGTTAAATAAAGGTGTTCTCAACTAGTCTACCTGGTTAAATAAAGGTGTTCTCAACTAGCCTACCTGGTTAAATAAAGGTGAAATAAATAAAATAAAAAAACTTAAAAAGATGAGAGGCCTGTAATGTTCATCATAGGTACACTTCAACAATGACGGACAAAATTAGAGAGAAAAAAATCCAGAAAATCACATTGTAAAATCACATTGTAGGATTTTTAATGAATTTA